>NW_025892121.1:0-6845 GCF_002878395.1 Capsicum annuum | reverse complement strand
ATCATCAAAGAAAACCAACACAGACTTTCTTAATAAGGGCTTGAAAATAACATTCATTAAGCTCTGGAAAGAAAAAGAAGCATTGGTTAAACCAAAGGGCATTACTAAAAATTCATAATGTCCTTCATGAGTTTTAAAGGTTGTCTTGTATGTGTCACTATCAAGCATTTTAAGCTGGTGATATCCAGCTCTCAAGTCTATTTTTGAAAACATAGATGCACCACATAATTCATCCAACAAATCTTCAATGATAGGAATAGGAAATTTGTCTTTGATTGTCAACTGATTTAACCCTCTATAATCTACACATAATCTCCATGTACCATCCTTCTTCCCAACTAACACCCCAGGAGAAGCATAAGTGGTAGTACTATGCTTAATTACTCCTTGATCAAGCATTTCCTGAACATGCTTTTTAATAATGTCCTTCTTTACACCAGGATATCTATATGGTCTTTTATTGACTGGAATTGCAGAATCTATAAGAGGTATTCTATGATCAAAAGAGCTTCTATGAGGTGGTAATGTAGTTGGAGGTTCAAAAATGATAGAAAACTGATGTACGAGGGCAGACAACTCAGGATGTATCTCAGTCCCTTGTGTAGCTTGAATGTTGTAGCAATAAGTATTAGAAACTGGAATATCAATGATATCCATCATATAGACATGAGCATCAGATTCTCCACTTTTGAGTAAGGAACTAGCTTTTGAAGATTTGAGCTGACTAGTTGCTCCTCTCAACACATGATTCTTCCCTTGGTATCTGAACTCTATAGTCCTATTTTTGAAGTCAAAAAGAATTCTACCAAGAGTGTTTAGCCACTGCACACCCAATACAATATCCACATTTCCCAATGGCAACAACAGAAAGTCGGATGCAAAAGTAGTACCTTGAAGTAACCACTGCAGGTTCTTACAAACAGAAGTAGTTTGCACCTGTCTGCCAGCAGCTACACTAACAAACTGCACAGAAATATCACAAGCCTTGCACCTTAGCTTCTTAGCCATTTCCTGATCTATAAAGTTATGGGTGCTCCCAGTGTCAATTAAGACTTGCAAAGGCCTTTTGCCATGATAGCTAGTTACCCTAATAGTTCGATAACCATTGACACCTGTGAAAGCCTGTAATGAAATAGTCATGAGTTCATCAACATCTTAGGCACACGAATACCTTCTTCCAACACCTCATCACCTTCCCACTCCAAGATTGCATTCTCATCTACTAACTCCACCATGAACAATTGCTTATTGGCTCTACAATTGTGGCCAACAACATACTTGTCATCACAAAAGAAACACAAGCCTTTAGCCCTTTTAGCATCCATTTCTGCAGTAGTCTATCTTCTGAATTTATTTGGTTTGGATATAGCAGGCTGATAGGTATTTTTCTGATGGTTATTGGTTTTAAAAGAACGTAGATTTGGTAGAATTGCAGTACCCCCATTTTTTATTGCCTTTAATCCCCAAGAATTATCTTGTGCTTCAAATACCTCTTCCTGCAACCTAGAAATTTTATAGACCTGTGATAATGTTTTTGGTGCTTGAATCTTAACTGCTCTATTCAATCAGGTTTCAACCCACCCAGAAAGCAACTTATAGTATTTTTATTTGAAAGATTAACTGCAGTCAACAATCTATCAAATTAAGCCTGGTAAGACTTAACACTACCAGTTTACCTGAGGTTTTTCAATGCTTCCATTGGATCCTCAAATCCATCCCCAAACCTCTCATTCAAGGCTAAAACATACTCAGTCCATGAGATATCATTAGAGGAAGGCCGGGAATTCATATATGATCTATGTCAAGCAATAGCATCATCATCTAAATGAATTGAGGCTACTTTAAACCTTTGTTCAAAAGGAATTTCTTCCATAGAAAAAACTTGATCAACTTTGTACAACCAAGTACGCAAATCAGAACCAGAAAAATGGGGGAATTCCAGATTAGAATATTGAGTAAAGAATTGGCCATTACCTCCAATTGCATTGCCAGTTCCATGAAATTCCTTATTCCTTCCTTCAGGTTGCATACCTACTGGGTAACTTCTGATAGTTGAAGATTCAGCTCTTTCTTGGTCCTTATCTTTTTCCTTCGATACCATGGATCCAAGGGTTTCGTTGATCCCTAACAGCTCCTTATCATCTTGAATGTTTCTCTCATAAATGCTCGATATTCCCTCCATTAATTTCTACAACTAATTTTGAATCAGAGAGAGTTTGCCTTCTATTTCTTCAGTCAGTTTATCTGGTTTTTTATCGCAAGCTACCATGATTGATTGAGCCGAGAATCAGTGGCTTTGATATCAGTTGATGCAATAACAAGTAATTGAGTGAAGTTTGTTTATCTAGGAGTAGAATATTTGAAGAAGATGAAACTGAACTCAGGGCTTTAGCCGAGAAAAATTAGAGAAGAGAGAAATTAGGGAGAAGATGAATGTTGTATTATCTAAATGAATGTTATAATTGAATACATTAGAGTATTTATAATGCTTACTTAGCTAAGATCAGTTACACTTAGTCACTTAACAACCAACTATCTAACAACTAAGTAACGAACTTGCGAACAAAGTAGTAACTAATTCTATAACTGCACAATAATAACTGTCTTTTAAATTTTCTGGACTGCTGCAACTGCTTCTTGTTACTTGCTTACTCTTTTCTTCTCAGCATTGTATCATAATTTTTTACCTCAAATGGTGAAACATAGCTGAACAAGATAAAGATCGTCTGTTTTTTAGCCATTTTTTACTATGTCAAGAGGATAAGATAAATTGGTAAAAATAAGAGGGTGGCTAGGGTTTGGATTGGTGGATGTTTGAGATGTGTACTCTTTTTTTCTTCACTAGATTTTTTTTCCATTGGGTTTTTTCTAGTAAGGTTTTAACGAGGCACATTATCTATCAATTAGAACATTCAAGGAGGAGTGTTATCAATGTATTTACATTATAGTGAATGTCTATCAAGAATATAAATAAGATCGATTAAGATCTAGTTGATATCTATCAAGGTTTGAAATATCTGTCTTTTAGTCAGAAACTAAGAGTAAATTTTCCCTTATAAATAAAGGGTTTCCTTCATTGTAATTCATCCTCAAGGATCTCAAGAAATCCCTCATGAGAAATAAAGAAGTTTCTCTTTTTCTCTCTCTATTTATTCTTGTTCTTGTTTTATATATATATATATATATATATATATATATACTAGTCTATATGTACGTGCGTTGCACGCGTATTTAAATTATATAAATAAATATTGTATCTCAAATACTTTGAGCTTCTTTCCTTCACTCAATCAGTGTCCACCAATTTTCGATGATCTATTCCTTGAAAATATCCATGCCTAGCAAATTGCAGAATCTTAAAAATTTGAACGTAAAATTTGTAGGTTTTTAAAATAAAATTTACATATATGAAAACTACATAATTTTTTTTTATAAGTCATAATAAATACAACAACAACAACAACAACAATAACAACATACACAGTATATTCCCACCAAGTGAGGATAAGTCATAATAAATAACAATCAAAATTATTTAAAAGAAAAATAAAAAATTACGATATAAAAACTCGTATAAATTTCTGATGATAGCTCCCTCAATCCAAAGACATGGAGTATATATTTACAATGAGACATATTGCAAAGAAGTCAAATGGCATGAAAAGATTATATGGTGCAAGCATCTTATTAGGATAAATAAATTAAATTTATGTAACGACCCTCCCGGTCGTTTGTGAAATTTTCTCATATTCTTTATTTTAGCGCTTTACGTAATTTGTATACGTGGATTATGACTCATGGGATGAGTAATACTAATTTGAAAGGTGTTTGGAAGTTATTGAGTCATTAGTTGAATTATTAAGTTTTAATAAAGTTAAACCCAATCATGGTCAATCTTGGATCGAGACGATTTGAATACACTTTTTAGTCAATGTACATATTTAATTTGTTTCTATGGAGTTCCGAACAAATTTTGAGGATTTAGTAAAAGTTTTGAATAATTAGATAATTAATTTATTAAAAGTGGTGGGTCACAACAATTTTCTTCTCATACAACCCAGTTATTGAAGTCAGTAGGTTTAACCTGAATTGTAGCAGAAGTTGAAACAGGGAAGGTTTACGCGTGTTTGAGTTGATAAAAAGAGGTTCTCGACAATTTGAGGTTAGTTTAATTCAACTTAATTTATACGCAATAAACAATAGCATGTAGTTGACGTATAAAAACGCCATGGGCAACTGTTTCATGTAAAGGAATTAGCAAGATTCTTTACCTTAATGATTACAGTAATCATTACTTTTTAAGTATTATAATGAAAAGAAATAGTAAGCTAATCATTGGCTTAATCATTGGTCAAAAACAAAAAGAAAAAGTACATATTTGTGTTGATTTTGTGGATGTTTACGATATGGTTGATACTCTTGAAGGTTATGTAACTTATTTGTGAGCATTGTTTGACCTGTTATTACTGTATTGTTGATTCATTGAGTATTTGTTATTTGATGAAACCTATCTACTTGTTATTTGATTTATGTTGTGTACATTTTATTAAGTTGAGTTGGCCTATGATACCTACCAGTACATAGTGATTTGTACTGATACTTTCCTGTAATCTTTTTTTGTTGAGTGCAGAAAATATTACATAGGCTCAGACACGACCTCACCTATAGAGTGTGATTCCATACTACGTTGAATCCCTTCTTTGTTCTATTTTCGTAGTTCAAAGTATAGCAACCTTTGTATTATTATTACTTTTTATTCGTTGGACCGAACACCGGTGCAGAAAATTTGGACTCATTCATAAGGAGTGCTTTAAGGTTCACTAAAGTAATTAAGTTATCAATAATAATTTTTATATAAAAACACATATGGTGTGTAATTAAATATACAACAGATGTAGAATATACCAAACATTGTATTATTTTACATTTTATTCTCTCCTCAATCAATTAGGGTTTATGCTGTAATACGTATATATAGGGGCTTGTTCCAACATATCGTGACAACTATCGTCAACCAGTAATTTGAATCGCGGCTCATCCTGCTCTTCTGCTTTTGCTAGGCTAAGAACAAGCAAGTTCTCGTTTATGATTTACATATATTATCTGATTACTTTAGATTAATGTAATATGTAAACTTTCAAACAGGATAGGCTTTCGTACGTATACAACACAATTAACAAGAATCATGTCGAACGTAATTCATTTCCTTTATATATATTATTTAAAACAGAACCTTAAAAACACCAGAAAATGATATCCACGTAAAATATGTATGCATAATTAATTTCACCATAACCAAATCGAAATGATCTCTTTCTTAGAAAAAAAATTATGTAAATTCCGTCTTTTTTAATCTCATGCTTTTCGTTGATCAACAATCAATCAAAGTAATCTATACTTCTTTACTACTCATATAAATCTAAATGGATTAATTATTCATACACATGCATATATATTACTTTTGAAGAAGTGAAATAGTGGTAACAATATTTTTAATTAACAACATCTCTCTTCTTTAATTAGTAACATAATAAACAAGAGGCAAATTATTATACATATAGTAGTTTTTGGTCATGGTACTTTAATTTAACCATAAAACATATCCCATCCATCATTAATAACAGGAGTTCCACCATTTTGTTCTGGATTTGCACCACTAGGAACATCATGCAAATCCACTACATATTTTTGATCACTCGATTTTTCGCAATGAGGATGATTAACTATCATTGTAGATTTTTCATTTGACGATGACAATGAATTATCACCCGAAAAATCGACAGGATGAGTAGCTAAAATCATCCATGGACAATTCAAGAATAGCCCAAGAAAGAAAAGAGGAAGAAGAGTTTGCGATTTGGTGAAAATATTTGATCCTCCCATGATAACAAAGTTGAATAATTAACCAAGAATTATGTTAAAAACCCTAGGGATGAAGACACAAATTTATAGGACAAAAAAAGTTAATTGCTTGGTGAGAATATTCTTGCATAAAAAAGATACAAATTTTTAGGACAAGAAAATATATATGGTTAGTATGAGAAGGAACGTAAGTTGTCAAATTTTCAAAGCAATAAATATTGTGAATATTAATAAGAGTTGTAATATCTTAGTAATTTAGGAGAGAAGTATATGAATGCAAAATGGAAAAAAAAAAAATGCAAGGTATTTGTATTTTATACACATATTTTTTATTTAATCATAGTAAAGTTATATTTTCTAATAGTTATAATTTCTGAAAATTTTTCAATATCTTGGAGAATCGATTACTATATTCTATAAAAAACTAGATAACATTTCAAACTATCTTGAAAACTTATAAAAGAATTTGTACTTTTTTAGAGGTAGTATTCTGATTACCATCTAAGACTATTCATTTTAAGTCTTTTTTTTATTTTTGAACTTTCATAGTTTTTGGGTATTATCTTACTATATTAGTAATTGTTTATCTTCTTCCCTATCTTTCTATGACTTTAAGAACGTATGAGATATTGAATTCATTTTTGATGATCAAAAGTCAAAAAAATTACCGTTACAGAATTCTCTTTTTCCTTTGGTTATATTTGTATTAGTATAAGTTCCAAATATGACATGGTTATAGACTTTTAGGACTACAACAATTTACTCTTGAGTTAATTAATTTAACAGCCATAAAATTCAAAACAATTTGATCACGGTTGTTTATACATTGTTTAATTAACTAACAAACAAAAACTGGAAATTAGCTATGAAATTCGTCGTTAATTTGCTCGTATCTAATATAAATACTTCACTATATATTGAATTAGCAACGGATTTTACTGTTTACGTACAAAATTTGTCCGTCTTTATATTTTGTTTTGTTT
>NW_025892120.1:0-2193 GCF_002878395.1 Capsicum annuum | reverse complement strand
AATTGTTGTTGTTGTAGGAAAAAGAATATTTTAATGGGTGTGGGTCGGGTCATGTTAAATGAATCGGTTGTTTTAATAGGTCTAAGATATTTTGAAACTAATATTGATTTATTTTAATTAATATCGCGAACCTCTAATAAAAGGCCACATGACAAAATTATTTTTGAAAACCCACCATTAAAAAGTAATGACATGGGTGAGCTGATTTTATAATGACGATGGCATGAATAGGGGTGTTCAAAAGTTGAACCGACCAATAAACCGAACCGATAAAAATGTTATTGGGTTATTGGTATTGGGTTATTGGGTTAACGGTTTCTTATTGATTTTATAAAAAAATTTATTGGGTAAACGATTCAGTTTCGGTTTTAGGTTACTGGGTTATCGATTAAACCGATAACCAATAAGAATATACTAAATTATTGTTTTATATCCCTATTTATGTTATAAATATAAATCACTCTCTCTCTCTCTCTCTCTCTCTCTCTATATATATATATATATATATATATATATATATATATTATATGCACTACTTATTCACAATTCAGTGATTCACAATGTATTAACCTATTCAGGGCAATAAAGGCACAATATAAAACTCAGCTATTATCGTATTGAAAAGCTTGAAGCATTTATAGCTTCCAATAATTAGGATTCAATTTTTTTCCGAACTAATATTCGGTTCAAGTTTAAAGATTCTTGTAAACTAAAATGCATTGCGTAGGATTTTGGCGGTAACTAAGATTTCGTTTTTTTATGTTAGTTGTTACTATTTTTATTCTATAAGTATTTTCTTATTGGTTAAACCGAAAATCGAACAGTTAAGGACCAGAAACCGATAAGAAAAAATCTTATTGGTTGGTTATTGGTTTTACATATTTAAAACTGAAAATCGATAAACTAAATCAATAACACATAAAACCGAACCGAACCGACCGATGTGTTGGAAAGGAAAAAAAAGAAGCTAAATGAATAGCTGGACAGAAACAGAGCAAAGAGAAGAAAATACTGCAGTGATTTCTTTATTTCTGATTGCATATGAAAGTGAAGAAACATGCCTATCAATAGGCTCACAATAAACTGAAAATTCTCAACTTTAGGTCCACTAACCCACTAATTTATTGACTAGCTAATAATCTGCAACACTATCCAACTTGCTAGAATATAGGAAACTAACTAAAAACTCACTAACTTCCTGAAGACTTGGTCAAGAATCTTTTTGAATCATTTCTCAACACTCCCCCTTGATTCAAAACTGCAAACTCCAAGTTGACCTTTAAAGAACTCGTGCTTTGCTTGCGGAAGTGATTTGGTGAAGATGTTTTCTGCTTGCTCATTTGTATCACAAGACTTCAAAGTAATTTCTCCATTAGAAATAACATTTCGAATATAGTGATAGCGAACATCTATGTTCTTTGTTCTACTGTGGAAAGCTGGCTTCTTCGTCATCGCAATAGCAGATCTATTGTCACAAAAAATCTCAGTTCCACCAGCTGGTTTCTGATTAAAATCTGCAACAAGTCTCCTTAGCCAAACTGCTTGACAAGCTGTAGAAGTTTCTGCAATATACTCAGCCTCTGAAGTTGACAAGGCCACCACTTCCTGCTTCTTTAAACTCCATGAAATTTCTCAAGATCCAAGATTAAACAAGAAACCAGAGGTGCACTTTCTGTCATCAATGTTGCCTGTATAGTCACTATCAATAAAACCAGTTAATGTGAAAGTTGTTACCTTAGAATACCAAATTCAATGATTTGATGTCCCAGCGATATATCTAAGTATTCTCTTTGCAGCTCCAAGGTGAAGCTTGCTTGGATTGTGCCTAAATCTAGATACGACACCGATAGAGAAAGCAATGTCTGGTCTTGTATGAGACAAGTAGTTCAAACCACTAACCAGACTTCTAAAATAAGTTGCATTTGCCATTTCAGAACCATCATCATGACACAACTTCTCATTGATATTCATCGGAGTAGCAGCAACATTACAATTTATCATATTGAACCTTTTCAAAAAAATCCGTTGCATACTTTCTTTGTGAAAGAAATATGCCATCAACTTCATGTTTCACCTCAAGACCAAGAAAGTAATGCAACATTCCCAAATTGGACATATCAAAATTCTTCAGCATGCAGTCTTTAAATTCAGTGACAATAGACTCACTTGAACCCATATATATTATATCGTCTA
>NW_025892119.1:0-1946 GCF_002878395.1 Capsicum annuum | reverse complement strand
CCACAAATGTCAAAGACTTGTTTCAAAGAAGAATCCACTTTTATACACATGGTATTTTCAAGAATTTAACTTTTGTCATATGGGAATTTTAATAATCTTTCAATCGATATATAATCTGCCCCAATTAGATATGCGTGATCAGCTTATCAGTACTCTCATTTATACATTCATGTATCTCTTCCGTCATGAAATCATGTATCAAAATGTATGCTAAGTAAGAATCTCATAATATCATTAATGTAGGCATGTTTCAGTTGTTCATACTCAGTATAAACTTCAGCCTATCGTTTCTCCCATTTCAATTAGTCTCATTCAATGACGAATATTCCCAAGCGAGAGATTTTGTAATAACCCGTACTTATACTTGTCTTAAAATCATCCAAAAAATGTCATAGACTTATTCCACAGAAGAATCCACTTTTATACATGTGGTATTTTAAAGATTTTCAATTTTTGTCACGTGAGAAATTCAATAAGCTTTATGTAGATATAAAATCTACCAAAATAAGATATGCCTGATCAACTTATCTGTACTTTCAGTCATATATTCATGTATTTGCATAGTCAAGAAATTATGCATCAGATATGAATGGTTAGTATGAATCTCAGAAATGTCAGTCAGGTAGTCATGTTTTCGTTGTTCATGTTTAGTACGAACTTCAGTTTATCTTTTCTCACATTTCAATCAATGTCATTCGAGTATGAATGTTCTGAAGGGAGATATATTGAAATCACCCGTACATCTACCTGGCTTAAAATTATCCCAAAAATGTCAAAAACATTTTTCAAAGAAGAATCCACTTTTATACATGTGGTATTTTAATGATTTTCACTTTTTGTCATGTGGGTAATTCAATAATCTTTCCATCAATATCAAATCCTGCCAAATAAGATATGCGTGATCAGCTTATCTTTACTCTCAATCATACATTCATGTATTAGCTCAGTCATGAAATCATGCATCATGTAAGCATGCTCAATATGAATCTCATTAATTTCAGTCAGGTAGTTGTGTTTCTATTGTCATGCTTAGTATGAACTTCATCTTATCATTCCTCCCATTTCAATCAGTCCTATTCGAGAATGAATATTCCAAATGGGGAGATGTTGTAATACCCCGTACTTTTACCTGGCTTAAAATCAACATAGAAATGTCAAAAGACTTTTTTTTCAAAGAAGAATCGACTTTTATACAAGTTGTATTTTAAAGCTTGTCACTTTTAGTCATGTTAGAAGTTTAATAAGATTTCCATCATTATATAATCCACGTAAATCAGAAATGGTTGAGCAGCTTATCAGTACTCTCAGTCATACATTCATATATCAACTTAGTCGTGAAATCAAGCATTAAAAATGCATGCTCAGCATAAATCATAGTAATGTGAGTCAGGTAGTCATGTTTCCATTATTCATGTTTAGTATGAACTTCATCTAATCATTCCCCCATACCAATCAGTCTCATTCAAAGACGAATATTCACAAGGGAGAGATATTGTAATACATTATACTTATACCTTGCTTAAAATCATCGTAGATATGTCAAAGATTTGTTTCAAAGAAGAATCCACTTTTTTATATGTGGTATTTTCAACATTGTCCCTTTATGTAATCTAGGAAATTCAATAAGTTTTTCATGGATATCAAATCCCCTCAAATAAGATATGCATGATCATCTTATCAAAACTCTCAGTCATATAATCACGTATCAGCTTGGACATGATATCATTAATCAGATATGCATGCTCAGTATGAATTTAAGTAATGTCAATCAGATAGTCATGTTTTCGTTGGTCATGTTTGGTATGAACTTCAACTTATCATTCCTCCCACTTTAATCAGTCTCTATCAAGGATGAATGTTCCCAAGGGGGAGATGTTGTAATACCCCATTCTTCTACGAGGCTTAAAATTTTCCCACAAATGTCAAAGACTTGTTTCAAAGAAGAA
>NW_025892118.1:0-2393 GCF_002878395.1 Capsicum annuum | reverse complement strand
GTACCACTTGTAGAACATGGTCAATTTTAAGTTCACCTCAAACACCAAATTTTGTATAAAGAGAGAATCGATTGTCTAGTTGACCCCCAAAAAATTAGATCTTTTATCACTTTTGAAAGCATCGGAGACCCAAGACAAGAATCAAGAAATGCTGCATAGATAGGAATTTTGTAATGTTATTTACCTTTTAACTTGTAATTTTTATTATGATGTAATGACAGGGCTGCGGATCGGAACCTCACCAGGACCTCACTCGACTCTCCAACTCAGTATAGTCTATCTCCTTTTCAACCATGAAACTACGCCCAAAATCAAGACTTGATTGCACTCCTTCCTTCCATATCTATCATTTGAATAATGTTTGGGTCAAAATTTTATCTTGTTGCCTACTTCTTTGTCTGAAAACACTTTGTGTTTACATCCAAAGCGGGGCATAATGTAGACACATAATTATTTCCCTTAAAAATTAAATTTTTCTCATTTTTACCTCTCCCTACCTTACCCTCTACCTATCCCCTACCCCACCTAACCTCACCTGACACTCCCTAGTTCCCTCACCCACTTCTTACAACTACACTACCATTTGTTTCTTTCTCTAACAACAACACACACAATACAAGACCCACACATACGTCTATTTTTTATTCTTTCTATTGGTCACTATCACAATAACAACACACTTTCACTCACCCTCACGATACACACACAGAACCTCACCAGAGATGACTCGTACACACACCCCTATGAGAGAAAAACAGAGATCGGAGAGAGGACGTGAAAGAGAAAGTTGGTCGGAGTGAGAGGAAAACAGAGAGAGCTAGTCGGAGGAGAATAGAAAAATGAGAAAGAGCGGATAAAACAATAGCTCGTTCACGCTACTTTTTCGAAGACCTTTTCGTCGCAGGAAAATGGTGTCTCCTAGACAGAAATAGCAACAGCCGATCAAGTCTAGGGTCAAAACCCATCAAAAACAGACGAGTTTAGGAACAAAACGGATTGCGATTCAAGAGTTATAATTTGGGTTTCATGTCGAGGTTTGAATCAAGGTTTTCTGGGCGCGATTCTATCTTCGGTATATTGAAATCGATAATTGAGGTCCAATTCTTCAACTCTTTCTCTTTATTTCATCTTAAATTTGGAAAATTGATTTTATGATTATGTTTTAGATGATGATGATTGGGTGATGTTGATGTTACTTGTTATGAGTAATTGATTGTGGTATAAATTCGATGTTGGTATGGGTTGGATAACCATGTCTCGTATAAGAAATTTCTTTTGAAAATCTATTTGGGAAAAAGAATTGAAAATTGATAAAAGTGAATATCAGCTTCTGTTGATTAATTGGTTTATTTGATTTGAAATAGATGTTAAATTCATTGAACTTGATAGTATCATGTCTTAGGTCGGGCATCGATACACAAACGTTAGGCTAGGTAGGCAAAACTTAGGGATTGTGGATTATTGAATGTCAAATATTTGTTGGGTGAATTTTATTTTATTGCATTTGAACCAGTTGTATTCATTTGGTCGGGGAATGCCCCGAGAAAGTTTTACTTGAAGATGATGTGCAATCAAGGACCGAAGCATCGGGTAAAGCATAGTTAGAATAGTTTAGGTTTTCATTTCAGTATTTTATTTTGGTTTGTGAATTCCTTAATCGGAATCTCTATTCGTGGATCAGTTTTAAAGAATCAAACTATTTTTGAAAAAGAATTTTCAATGGTGACTTGTTACACTAGATTTATGTCAAGTGGCAACTCTAAATTTAATTGTAAAAATCCTTTTCGAAATAAATTTTCATCTTTAGTCACTTAATAATAAAAGCCCTTCCAAACTAAAAATAATTATTTTTGTTAAAAAAAAGGGTGTGACAATGAAATTATTTTATATGAGTTTTAAAAAGCAAGAAATCTACTCATAGTCCAAATCTCTCCCGAGTACGAAGAGATCCACGCAAACCATCCAACTAAATCATTAATCAGCCTAAAATCCTATTGAGATTGTCAAATCTTAAATTTAACCTCATTAACTTAAAAGTTTGACTTTGATCAAACTCTCAAAATTGAAAATCTTCTTCGAAACATGTTGATCACCTTGGAAATTGTGTTTTCCATCTCTGCAAGTTTTAAATAATTAAGAAATCTATTTATTAAGTGTGAAGTGAATACGATAAAGAAGTGCAGCTAAACTGATTTAGTTAGAAAAGAATAGTGCACGTGATTAACACATGGAGTTGTTAGAGTCGGTTAGTAGTGTGAGTTGTCATTATATATACACACTATCATTGTATATGTGATTTCCTCTTTAGATAGAAATTATAAACAATTCCAATAAAACAGCCACTTGGCCCATGGCAGTTAAAAATAAACCAGATTTCTCCATTGTTTCATAAT
>NW_025892117.1:0-12400 GCF_002878395.1 Capsicum annuum | reverse complement strand
CCCCCCCCCCCTTCCATTTTTTTTATTTTTTATCTCATTTCAATTAATTTAATCGAAGTAAAAATATTGGAACTTCTTTAAACTCCAACGAAGTAGTGGTGGCCGAAGTTTATGAAACTTATCAAGTTGAAGAATTTCTGAAACTCCGGCGATGCAAAATTTTTATTTTCTTGAAAATTTTTAAGAACCCATTAAAGAATTTTAGTAATTGCTTTATGTTCTAGCTTCTTATTACTTGAAGAATTCAAATTTGAAATTTTGCAGATTTTGGTCGGAGCTAAAATTTGGATGGGAGAGTGAAGAAAATGGCGATACCGTAGATTTATATAAATAAAGTTAAACAAATATACCATCAGTGGTGACGGTCATGATGATTCTGACAGATTTACGGTGTAGGGAGACCTAAAAATGAAAATGAAGAAGAAGGGCCAAAAAACTGAAGAAGAAGCATATTTTTTAAAAATTATTTTCGAATAAATAAGCAGCTTCACGCTGAACTCGAGTGTGCCACACTCTCCATGCCATGTCAGCTAAAAGTGTCAAAATGACACAGTTGGTGGCTAGTTTAGGTATCTAAAATAAACACAATAAACTTAAGGTGCCAAAGTGGAAGAGCGTGCCAAGTTGAGATGCCTTTCAATAGGTTTGACTATTAATTATTCTAGGATAACTCTTTCCCAACCAAACGACCTTAGGCATTTTAAGTTACCAACTTTTATTGTGTTGTTTAAACCACACTAATTGAAGAATTATATGTTAAAGAAGTCCAAAAATCACCTTCTTAATGCCCAAGCTTAAATTCTAACATACTTTTCCGAGCTTAACATTCTCCACTTTCCTATGCTAATCTATACTGCCTGTGTTCCTCATGTTTTTCTCCATCTATTTTATATATGCACTTACTCTATCCATTGTTTAATTTAGCTTATTCTCATGGATTTGTTTAAATATGTATACTAAACTTCCGATGTTTTGTGTAGGTGTAATCAATTGTAATACCCCAAAAGTTCAGACACTTTTAGGATCATGCTTCGAACTCATGAGTAATAAATTTTATTGCTTTGTAGTTCTATGATCAAGGTTGATGCATATTAAGGCCTCAAAAATGTCCTATCTAATAGACGAATCAAAACATTTCCTTACCGATTGAATTCTTGAGAAGGATATTGGTATAGTCAAATTCAAACGAGCATATCTCTTGTTATGATATTAATCTCTGATCTCATGACCCACCAACAGATACATAATTGAATTATCTTTCCAATGATATCAATTTTGCCAAAATCTAATATCGTAGCAAGGAGTTATGCCCATTTTACTCTGGCATGTCAAGTTGGAAAATTGAGTGACGACATTCGTGACAAGCTGTCATGCCCGTGATGGCCTATCACCAATATCGTCAGCCCTGGGTAGATTTTCACCCCCAATGATGACATTTTTTTACAAGCCTTTACGCCTGTGACGGCCTATCACCAATGTCGTTAACCTTAACCAAAAAACCAAGATTTCACCTTTTTGTGACGACAATTCGTGATGACCTATCACCAGTATGACGGCTTGCAACGAATGTCGTCAGCTATTTTTCTCAGCAATTGAGGGATGTTTTAGTAAGGTTATTTTGGTCTTTTCCCTTTACTTTCCACGACTTATAACCCTCAAAGAACGTATTATCTTCCATTCTCTTTAGTTAAACATCTTAAAAATCTCTCTCATACACTCTCAACCACAAGATTAGGGTTTTCTCTCAAGATCATATCCTCAAGAGAAAGCCTAAGGAATTCTTCAAGAACCTTCAAAAACATTAGATCTCTTTCAAGATTCAATCACTAAGGTATGCGTAGTGTTCATCTATGGGTCCCTTTCATCCATGGAGCTCAAGAATCATGTTTTAAATTATAAATTGTGATTTCCTTGTCGTATTATGACTATATTCATGTTGATAATTTTTGTTTGGATTCAAGGTTGTATCTTGATGTGTTTTCATAAAGTATGTGAATAGGTTAGTTGAAACCCATAAATTTAGATGGATTAAGATGGTCGAATTGATAAATATACCTATGCCTTACAAGAGTGCATGCAAGGTGGTTGATAAAATGCCTAAGGAACTAGAAATCATGCAATATAGCTAAATTGTGACTAAGTGAAGGATTCATGATATGCCCCTATGTTCCAATGATTTTCATGTTGATATTGTGTCTTGTAAATATTTTTGGGATGTTCATGAACTAGTCTTATGAGATTATGCCATGCTTACTTGCAAATCCTACTTATGTACAAAATGTATGATATCCATGCACTTCATGGAATTCCCCAAGTTATGATATTATGGATTGTTGATGTTGGTCACGTACTCAAGTCAGTCATGCGCGTCAGTTTTCTTCCATCTAGTCCTGGGGAACTTGTACCCAAAAAATATAGCTGTGTGCTTAGAGCCTTGTCATGTTTCACGATCTCCAAAATCAAACCATGAATCAATAGAAATTAGTCAGTCATGTGACTCAGAAAAATCTCATGATCTCAGTCAATCAACTATCAGAAGTATTCCATCAGTTAACGGAATTCAGTAAGTTCAGTCCACGTACAGTCAGTTACTCATGTTTAGTCTCTTCGGATGGGAGTAAAAGTTAGCACCGAGCGAACCCAAGGATGGAAACGCACCTATTATATGAGGGTGTGATTCTTAGCAGTCATCCTTGCATTCCAAAACTATGTAGACAGCATAGGTTGAGACATCGCAGCCTGTTATATGAGGGTAGATGAGGTAGCTTAACCTATTATATGAGGGTTCCCACCGTTCTCACTAGAGTTACCTGTTATATGAGTGTTGCTCACATATTGTCCTTACCAGTGACGCGGTATTGACACCTTTCCAGTCAGGGCAGAGATTGGACCCCGGCTTAGCTATAATGGCACATATGGGGTATGTCGGTTAAACAACTACCTCCCACAGTTTCAGCATCAGTCTCATTAAAAGAACTCAGATAGTTCTTTAGATTTAAGTATATCAGGACTGTCAGGTACAGTTAATTTAATTATAGTACGGAACTCAGATAGTTCCATCAGATTCAGGACTATTAGATACAGTCACCCATGTTATCAGAACTACAGTATCAGTCATGATTAGTTATCAGTAAACCATGTATTAGGGTACAGATTTAGATATCACGCATTTACGATCTCAGTTACTATGCATACATGTTTGCACTCTCACGTTCATATCAGTCAGTCAATTAGCATTGCTCATGCATGTAAACCCTTTTGCTTTCAGCCTACCGCACTTTCATACTCAGTACATCCCCACGTACTGACGCATTTGCACTATGGTGCTTTCTTCTCATATTACACCATAGGTCCAGAGACACGAGCTTCAGATCCGCAGTAGCAGCATTATTCCAGTAGACAGAGCTGCAGTGATTCCTGTTTATTCGAGGACGATATGATTTGATTCATTTATTATCTCAGTTAGCTTTTAGTTTTATGAAGTTAGTTGGAGACAGGTTCCTTCATCTCCTAATTCAGATAGTACTTAGAGGCTTTCAAATTTAGTTCAAATTTGTATTCAGTTTTGATTCAGATTCAGTTGTTTTGGGTATTCGTTACCCCACATGGATGTTATGTTTTGATATATTCTTTATTCAGTTGAACCTTATGTCCTATTGTTCATGTTTTTCAAATTCTTCATGTATATTATGCAGTGTACAGTTACAGATATCAGTAATGGGTTAGCTTATGGTCCTTCGGGGTCATAGGCACTATGTAGCATTCCAGTTCAAAAAATTGGCGTGTTACATCAATGATGCTTAAGTTTTGTCGTTGATGATACAATAAGTGATGAAGCAGATTTTAATAAATTTCTGCAAAGGCCAACAACTTAAGTCGGATAAGTTACTTTTGTAATGTTATTAATTAGTTTTTCAAGTTGTCAAATTATTTCCTCAAATATGTGTTAAAATTAGGTAAACTACACTTGTAAGTTTTCGATCAAAGAAAGTTCTAATACATATGCACACACCATTAATTTATCATGTTGTGATTAAACAAGAAGTGTACTAAATATTTTGAAATAAACTTGCAATGAACCTTCCAAAAACTAGTGCTATATCATAAGTCTGAAGTCTATTATTTTTTTCTGATTACTGGAAGTTTGGTCTTTATTTGTGGCTAGTATGACTTTGACATTCAAAATGGTGAAATACATCAAAAAGAATTAATGATAAGACACCCATTTTCTTATACTTCTAGTCGTACGAAGATATGATTCTATATATGTAGTTCACAACGTGATCACCACTCGATAATACGTACATACGTACCTAACTGTTGAGAAAATGTATACAACTTGAATCACGTTCATCCCACTAAAACTACACTAGACATGAGACATCCTCTAAGTTGACAAAATTAAGACAGTTTTCTGAGGATATTTTTGTCTTAAATTATATAACATTAAGTCAATGAGAGTATTTGGTAATAAAATTATTTGGTGAGGAAGTTGTTGTCTTAAATTGATTAATTTCTACTTCTACTTCAAATTCAAAGAAGAAGCACAAATTTATAGTTTGTTTTTCTAATAACAGAGAAATTTCTTTCGTTCCCATACAAACCTACTTGAGAAAATTGAAGAAAAGGTGTTTTTTAAGTCTTGAATGAAGGATTGGTGACATTGACCAACTTAAAGGGTCAAACATCATTAGGAAACTTGATTAAGTAATTGTGGACTTGATTAATATTTTCAAAACTTTCTAATCTTTTTAAAAATACAAATCAACCCAACTCACACCTCTCTTTAATCCAAATCAACCAGTCTCTCTTCTCTCTCTCGATAACTTCTCTCAACTCTCTCCCAACCAATAGTTCTGTAAATTTGTCCTTTCAATCCTTAATGAATTCAACATCTGACGATAAATAGTTGGGCTTTGAGTTCCTTTTTTTTTAACTTTCAATCGACGTGACAGCCTTGCTCTCTGGCCATAACAGCTTTGAATTCTTCAACCTTTAATCGATGTGACAACCTTGCTCTCCAGCCTCAACAGCTTCGAATTCATCATCGTTCTTTTTCTTCTTTCACAGGTAAAAATTTATGGTCTTTTTAGTTTTGAAGAAAACGATGAACTTGAGCCAACTTCTCTTATAGTATTGGTTAACAATTTTACTATTTGTTGTTTTAATTTGAAATGCGATCTCAATAAAATCCTAATTTATGGTATTTCTTATCTTCTCTTTTCGAAGTGAATTATAATTTTTTATTATTTGTTGCATTTTTTTGAAGTTTGATTTTTATTATTTGTATTTATAAAAACAAAATAACGATTTGGGTTGATTTGTTCTGTTCTTGTTCTTGGTAAAAATAGTGATATTGCTGTTTTTCTATTGAACAAAATCATGCTACTATTTTTTATTTTATCCAACAAATTATCCATCTGGTGTAATATATTAACCATCTGATGCAACAGATTTATTAGATGATGTAATAGATCAACCATCTGATGCACCAGAGGAACTATCAGATTACAATTCTAATGCAACAGATTAATCATCTGATGCAACAAATTTAGCATATGATGCAACAGTTAAACTATCTGATGCAACAAATTAACCATATGTTACAACAGATTAAGCATTGGATAAAAAATTTGATGTAATTGATTAACCATCTAATGTAGCGGAAGAACCATCAAATTAATGATCTGATATAACAGATGAACCTCCTGTTAGATAAAATCCTATCAACTCTTCCAACAAGACATATCCAAGATATGATTTTTCCAACTAATCATTCATCTGCCGCGATAGAAGACCCTATGTTGGAAGAAATTTAAACAATATTGACCGTTGATAACTGTTCCAACAGATCACTCATGTGTTGCAACAGATGTGTGACTTATTGCACAGACCATTTATCTTTCTCAACGGATGAGTGATATATTTTATATTATTGCAACAGATTACTTAGTCGTTACTGCAGGTTAGTTAATTATTCTGACAAATCACTCATATATTATAACAGATATGTGATTTACTGCACAGACCATTCATTTTTTAACAGATAAGTGATATGATTTGTATTATTATAATATATTACTCATCCGTTGCAACATATTATTTAACTGTTCCAACAGATCACTCATGTTGCAACAATGTATGATCTATTGCACAAACCATTCATCTGTCTTAAAAGATGACTGATACATTTTGTATTATTGTAACAGATTGCTCACCTGCTACAACAGATAAGTGATCTGTTAGAACTATTATTTTACTATTTTGCTTGTTAGATTTACTGTTATCCTTTTTAATGATGCATTAATCAACTATAATAATTTTTTTTATGTTTCTATTGATTTTAGATAATATAGCTCCCAAAAAAATAGAAACCGAATCAAGTACAAGTGAAGGAACAAGTAAAGCAGCCAGGCTACATGCACCACTCTATAAGCTTACTTTACAAGCGTTATCTCAATCAGGAGTAGAATATGATGAAAATGGGGAAGAGGAATCTTTCAAAATATATGATCCAAATGCTAATAGCCCTTCCACTGAAGAGTTGGTTAAACCTTCAGCATTGATCATTATTCTACGGAATATAGTGTCATGGTGCCACAGATTTAACGGGTGATTTTGTGGTTAAGTCAACCATGGGAAAATCTTTTGACGCCTTTTGAAAAATACTTCAAGAAAAAAAATTGGATGCTTATTTCAGGGAAAACTGCTTTAGGAAATATCTTGATTTACCGGAGGACAACAATGTTCGTTTCCAAATAAAAATGGTATATGAACTTCTCAAGTGTAGGTTTATATATGAAAATGAAGATAAGATGGATGAGGTATGGATAAATTACTGTGGCATGCCTGTTTGTTTTTGTTGGAAGGAGTTTACCATAGTTACTAGACTAAAATGTTATCCTCCTTCTCAAGTTATACCTATTCTAACCCAAAAAAGCACCCCACGCACCCCAAAAAGGCAAAGGCAAGTTGTTTGATCGTGATGACCTGGTGTCCATTGTTGGTCCAAGCTTCAAAAACAAAAAATTTGATAGAAGCATTGAAAGGTAAAGAACTTTCAAAGAAGCACAAGCAGTCATTGTGCTTGGTTTGGTTTGTACATAATATTATTTAGGAGAGAGACGTTAACAACAACATAAGCGTTGGTTTAATAAAGCTCTCTGAGGATCTTGAGGCATTTAACAACTATCTTTAGGGCTATGAAAGCTTCAAAATGACTGTTCAATATTTATTAACTCCATTAGCGCCAAAGACAGTCAACTTATATGGCTTTCCATGGGATTTCATGGTAAATATTTCTTTCTTTTATTATGATATCATTCATTTTTTTGACTCAATAATGGTTTGATTTATTGGCATTATTTTATAGCCTTGGGCATTTGAAGCCATTCCTCATTAGAGACAACAAGTGAACTACCAGAAAGAAGTTTTCTGTCCAAGAATCTTGAGATGGTTGTCGGTCAAAACTGATAAAAATAAAAAATTTCTTGATCTCTTCAACCCCCCGAAGGATGCAGTAAGTATAATTATAAATAATTTTTTATTTTAATTATTGATTTTTTTAATGATCTAATCATCATTTTAATATATGTAATGATTTATGTTAGATTATGCATCCGTTGCTAGTTTTGACCAATTAAGAGTTGAAGATGTAATATTTTATTACTTTACGATTTGTGCAAATTTTATCGGACCCTAAAGTCATCGACAAAATAAAAATGCAATTGTTTGGAGAAACAACCTATAATACCCCGAAAAATCCAAACCAGAAATTAGAGTCATGTACCAAGATCATGCATAGTACATCATGGTTATTTTATAGTTTTATGAGTAAGTTAGATGTATATTAAGCCTTCAAATAACTCCTAGCTATCAGACGAATCAAAACATTCCTTACCGATTGAATTCTTGAGAAGGATATTGATATAATCAACTTCAAATGAGCATATCTCTCATTATACTTGGAATTTTTGAGTTCATGACCTATCAAAAAATAGATAATTGAATTACCTTTCCAACTATACCAATTTGTCCTAAATCCAATATTAGAGCAAAGAGTTATCCCCATTTTATTCCATCATGTCAAGCTAAAAAATGGTGACGACGTTTCTGATGGGCTATTACGTTTCTGACTACCTTTTTGACGACATTGTCACATTCTAATAAAATTTCTGATGATGTCGTCAGTCCTGGGCAGAAAATAAAGAATTTGGACCCCTTTTGTGAAGACTATTCATGACGGCCTATCACGGACCTGATGGCCTGTCACGGATGGCATCAAGTATATTTTTCCAACAATTCAAGGGTGTTTTTGCAAGGGTATTTTGGTCAATTCCTTCACCTTCCACGACTTATAACCTTAAAGAGGCGTAATTTTTCCCAGTTTTCTTCAGTTAAGCATCTTAAAAACCCTCTCTTATGCTCTCAACCATAAGATTGGGTTTCCATCAAACTCATCTCTCAAAAGCAAAATTCAAGCCTTTTTCCAAGATAATCGAGAATTAAGTTTCCCAATCTAAGAACTCTCCAGCAAATCATCAAGGTCCCCTTTCTAAGGTATGCGTAGTGTTCATCTATGGATCCAATCCGTTCATAGAGCTCAAAAACCATATTTTAAATATTATTTTGTAAACTTTTTATGGTGATATGAGTATGTACATGTTGACGGTTGTTGTTTAAGTTTCAATGTGATATCTAAAGGTGTTTTCATGGAATATATATGTTTGTTAATTGAAAACCATGAACTTTAGGTGGTTTAATATGGTGTGAGTATGAAACCCACCTATGACTTAAAGAATGCATGCAAGGTGTTTGATAAAATGCTTAGGATGCTAGAAATTCATGTTTGTATGGTTCTATGATATCTAAATAACAAGTCCATGTTAGCTATATACTTCAATATGAATTTCATGCTTTTCATGTGTTGCTATTGTGGTGGTATGAAGCATGTAAGATAATGGAGATATACAAAATGTACACGAAATATATCCATGCATTTCCTACAATGTTTAAGATGTTGAATAAATATATGAAATATGGTATCCCCTACTATGATATTATGAATTGTGGACTCAAATCTTGTGATCAAGTTATGTCATGTTTGTCAGTTTTCTTCTATAGAGTCCTGGGGGTATTTGTACCCGAAAAAAATAGTTGTATGCCTAGAGCTATGTCATGCTGTCACGATAATCTCAGTCAAGCTATAATCTATAGAACTCAGTCAATCATATGACTCAGGAAACCTCAAAAATCTCATGATCTCAGTTAACTCTCAGATAATAGTACTACTCCGTCAGTCAACAGAAGTCAGTTAATCTGTCCATCTATAGTCAGTTGAATCATGTTTAGTCTCTTCAGATGGGAGTAGAAGTTAGCATCGAGTGAACCCAAGGATGGTAACTCACCTACCAGTTTAGGATGTGATTCTTAGCAGTCATCCTTGTTTTCCAGAACTACGTAGCCAGTGTAGGTTGAGACATCTTACCGTATCAGATTAGGGTTGATGAGGTGGCTTAATCTATAAGTTTAGGGTTCCCACCATTCTCCTTTCGAATACCTGCCAGCTAAGGGTCACCCATAACTGTCCTTACCAGTGGCACGGTATTGACACCCCTCTAGTCGGGGCAGAGATTGGACCCCAACTTAGCTATATGCGTTATTAAAGCATGTCGGTCAAATAACTACCTCCCACAGTTTTAGAATCAGTCTCAGTAAAACAACTCAGATAGGTCTTCAAATTTCAGTATATCAGGACTGTCAGATACAGTCAGACTTAATTATAGTACGGAACTCAGATAGTCCATTATATTCAGGATTGTTAGATACAGTCGCCTATGTTATCAGAATTTCAGTATCATTCATGTTAGCCATCAGTAAACCATGTATTAGCATACAGGACTAGCTATCATGCTCTCACGATTTTAGTTACTATGTATGCATATTTGTACTCTTATGTTCATATCAGTCAGACAGTTAGCATTGTTCATGCATGTAAACCCAATTTATATTTAGCCTACCTCACTCGTATACTCAGTACATTCCCTCATACTGGCGAATTTGCGCTATGGTGCTTTCTTTTCATGTTACACCATAGGTTCAGAGATACGAGCTCCAGATCAGCAGTAGCAGTAGCATTTCCAGTCACAGAGATTCAGTGAGTCCTCTTCATTCGAGGACAATATGATTTGATTTATTCATTATTACTTTAGCCAGTTATCAGTTTATGGAGTTAGTTAGAGACATGTTCCTTCAACTCTTTATTTAGATAGTACTTAGAGGCTTTCAGATTCAATATTCAGACATGTTTAGATTTGATTCAGTTTTCAGTTGTTTTGGGTAACTTTCACCCATATGGATATTATGTTTTGATAGATTCTTTATTCAGTTGAACGTTATGGCCTATATGTTCATGTTTTCCACATTATTACGTTATATATTGCAGTATATAGGTACAAATATCAGTCATGGGTTAGCTTGTGATCCTTTGGGGTCATAAGCACCGTGTAGCATTCCGATTTAGAAAATTAGGGTGTTATAAACTTGGTATCAGAGCCTAAGGTTCAATAGAGTCCTAGGAATTCTGAAAGCTGCATCTAGTAGAGTCTTGTGCATAGGTGTGTTATGCGCCACATTTATGTATAGTAGGTTATGAGATGTCTTAGGAATAGTTCTTTATCTTCAGTATTCATGTCGTGCTAGTAAACATAATTTCAAGTCAGTCTTTCAGTCTAATCCGCTCTTCTCTTATTTCTAAAACATGCCTCTAAAGAGAAGAAATCAGCTAGATCCTCAGCCCGAAGATCCTTTAGGCGAACATATTTCTCATGTGGAGTTTAGGACCGCATTTACCACTCTTACTTAGTCTGTAGCTGCCTAAAATGAATGACCAGCAGTCGTTTTGGCCAACCTAGTGGCCAATTCAGCAGCAGCTAGGATTCAGGACTTCACCCGAATGAACCCTCCATCCTTCTTTGAGTCTAAGCCAGATGAGGATCCTCAGGAATTCATTGACCAAGTTCAGAAGGTCATTGATATCATGAGAGTCACTTTTTCTCAGAGTGCTGAGTTATCCGTATACCAATTATAGGATGTCAATCACATTTGGTACAAGCAGTGGTTAACAGAAAGGTTAGAGGATGCAGGTCCTATTGAGTGGAAAGAATATGTCACGACTTTCTTCGATAGATTCTTTCCTCAAGAGCTAAGAAAGGCCAAAGTTCTTAAGTTCATCAATCTCAGGCAGGGAAATATGACAGTTAGAGAGTATTCTTTTAGATTTATTCAGCTAGCCAGATATGCCCCTCATGTGGTTGCAGACAACAGGGCTAAGATGAGCAAGTTTGTGTCAAGGATGAATGATAGCGTGGTAAATGAGTGTAGGTATGCGATGCTGAACAGTGATATGACTTTAGCCAGGATCATGACCCACGCTTAATAGATAGAGGAGCAGAAGCTTAAGACTAGGGAGAGGCAGAACAAGAGAGCAAGATCAGGCAGTTTCAGTTTTGCTCAGCCCAAATCAGAGGGAGGAAATTGTTCGTAGTTTTATCCTAAGTCAGCAGTTCCAACCCCTTCCTCCGCTAGTGCCCTAGTGCCAAATTTTAGGGACGGCAACAGAGACAGAGCACCAGGCTCTAAATCTCAGGGCATGTTAGCAGTGCTCGAACAAATCCCCTTTGTCAGACTTGTGGTAAGAACCACAAGGGTATTTGTAGAGCCGGTAGTGATGTCTATTTTGGTTGTGGTAAGCCAGGCCACAGGATTAGGGAGTATCCTCAGCCAGGCCCTCAGGGTCAGCAGAATCGTTCCACAGCTCAGTTCGGTCCCCCAAACCAGCAGGGTGCCACTTCCAGTGCTACTAGTGGGCAACGCCCTAATAGACTCTATGCTCTTCAGACTCGACAGGATTAGGAAAATTCTCCTGATGTCGTTACTGGTATGTTACAGATTTTCCATGTTCGTGTTTATGCTTTGCTAGAACCAGGTGCATCCTTGTCTTTTGTCACTCCATACATCGCAGGCCATTTTGGAATTAGTCCCGAAATTTTAGTAGATCCCTTTTCAGTCTCTACCCCAGTGGTTAAAACCATCATAGATCAGCGGGTATACAGGAACTACCCGATTATGATATTTTAGAAATCCACGTCAGCAGATTTAGTCGAGTTAGAGATGACTGATTTTGATGTCATTCTCGGCATGGATTGGCTTTATTCCTGCTATGCCATAGTCGACTGTAGAAATAGGATAGTTCAGTTTTAGTTCCCAAATAAGCCCGTCCTAGAGTGAAAGGGTAACACTTCGTCTTTTAGGGGTCAACTTATTTCCTACCTTTGGGCAAGAAAAATAATTTCTAAGGGGTGTGTGTATCATCTCGTGCATGTTAAGGGTTCCAGTTCCG
>NW_025892116.1:0-1338 GCF_002878395.1 Capsicum annuum | reverse complement strand
TGTAATTAATCTACTGGAACTAATCAAACAATTCATCACAGTTTGTATGACTGAACATTTTACATGCCAAACAGATAGATTGGTTAAGAACTACGACCAAAGGTGTTAAAACAGGTCATTTAACAAAGTTATTTAAATTTTCCAGGAAATCTATGGCCATGAAGATAATTTGATTCACAAAAACACATATACAATCATCCGTCCATATTAAGAGCACAATTTGAATGTCTGAACTTGTTGGCACGCACCTTCATTTGATATTAGATCATTGAATTTTATACTTCACATTTCTCGCCTCTCCTCCCCCCTCCCCCCCTTCCATGTCGACAACACTCCTAAGGTTGTGGAAGGGCTAGCTGGGCGAGACACCTATTTCTGTGTCGGGAGGACCAACTTGTAAGGAGATCATGGTTTCAGGTTTAAGCTCCTACAGGGAAATGGAAAAGCTAATGCATCACTTGGAACCACTATTTAGGTCTATGTACCTAAATTACAACAATAAAAATAGGAGAAATAACATCAAAGATCAGATATTAGATTCACAGAATCTTAGTGTGTAGTTTCATTCTAAGAGAACAAAAACAATTCCTTTAAGCATTAAGTTTCAATAATTACACAAATAAGAACCATATCCTTTGCTTTTATAAGCACATATGATATGAAGTGAGTTAATTTTGCCTTTTCAAGCTAGCTTTCATTAGTGACGGATGCAGGATTTTCATTAAGAGGTTCAAAATAAAGGAAACAGCTTGAATAGAAAAAAAAAAAAAAAAAAAGGAAAAGAAGTGACTCCAACAATAGGGAGCAGAAGAACATTAAATCAAATCAAAATGTTTTACAACTGGAAGGTCGTCCTCCCTAAATCCTCTAGCAACAATCATCCAGCATAAACTGAGCCAGTCGAAATCCATTTTATCCGAATTAGCTTACAGCAACTCAATTACAAAACAAAGTAATCCATCCTCCACAATCATGTAATTGTTGTAAAACCTATACAAACTGAATACAACCAAATTATGTTACTAAAATCTAAAGAAATGTTTCTCTTAAGATGGCCCAGACATGTTAAAAAATGCTCTGAAATATTTCATCTACGAAAAATTTCAGTACTAGTGAATCACAAATTAACTCTCTGAGGCCAATTTTTCCCCAACAAATGCACAAATATTTATTATCCAAAAGGTATATAGGCAGGTACGTTACTGGAACTTCAAGAAAAGAAAGGGATGCAACAGATGAAAACTCAACACATTTTAATGCAATTATAAGAGTGAAATTTATGTTTCAAAATTTTGACAAACCAAATATGAAAAAATCGAAAGACTCAGACCGATCTAC
>NW_025892115.1:0-1036 GCF_002878395.1 Capsicum annuum | reverse complement strand
TCCTCTGCTCAGGTTCTTTCTCTTGGAATGTTAATTTCAAGAAAGCGTAATCATAAAGCAGATCCCATAAGAAGAAATGCCGCTGATGACACAGACTGTAACGGCGAGACCAACAGAATGTGCTAAAGTAACATACAAACCAGTTGAAAATGCAACTATAACTGCTGTCATCCCCAGAAGCTGCAAAAGAATTGCGGTATTATAAAGCGGGATAATAACTTCTAGCTTTGCTGTTGCAGATGATATTGATTTTGTTGCCATGATAAAGTAGGCGAATATAGCTGCAGTGGAGCACGTAAAGGCGATGACATCCGAAATGACAAATGCCCGGAATGCTGCTCTTCTTAATAGAATCGCCATCCCTTTATTCTTACTATTAGTATCGCTTTCAAAACCTCCTGATAACGTAAAACCAGCTGTGAAGGTCACTGTCATTAATAGAGCTGCGACAACTAAATGTATTTGAGCTGCCTTCATAATATTTTCAACCATTCTTTCATCTGTCCTGGCTGTCTTCTTGATCATTACCCTCTGACTCCGTCTTCGCTCTCGGCACCATCATCCTTCTTGTAACAGGCATCATGGGCAGGAGCATATCAGCAACCTTCTTGACCAGGGTCAACACTATCTCCGACGCCATTCTTTTTTGTTTTGGGCTATTATCCAAAATTAGGATACTTGGTATGTCCTTTGCTTTCTCTCTTGATGAAACATTATATAGGAAAACAATCAGTCTTTATAATCAAGTCTCTGCTGAGTCTTTCTTTTTATTAATACAAGTTTCAGACTCATCCATGTGGGGTCCATCCCATGCATGACATAAACGTGTCTTCATATGCAGCCTGCAGGAAAGCGTTGGAGTAACCGGTAAAGTTGATGTCATGTAATCAAGAAACAGCCTCTGGCAGAAATGCAAGTAACACTGCCTATAATACACCCTTGTGATGGGGCCCTTCCCCAGACCCTGCCCATTAGGGCTGGGCATATTTTGGTTTAAATCGAAAAAACTAAAAAATCGAACCAAATTTCAATTTCG
>NW_025892114.1:0-3195 GCF_002878395.1 Capsicum annuum | reverse complement strand
TTTCTCCTGTTTAACCACCCAAACCACTCTGCCGACCCTAATGAACCACACTAGGTCGCTCCTCATCTTCCCTAGGGCGGCAGCCTGATTAATTTTTGACCAAAAACACGCCCAAGACCCGGTCTCACCCCAACAATCATGGGCTACAACATATCAATTTTGCCCAAAAAGGGCCTATTCACGTTGTTTCGCCCATTTAACTCCCCAAACCGCCCCGCCAACCCATAATAGGCTACTTCTTAGCCTATTTGGCGCATCCTAGTTAATTATTGGCCCAAAACATGCCCGATCCTCGGGCCCACTCTGACATCCATGGGCTATAGAACATCATTTTTGCCCGAAAATGGCTTATTCACGTTGTTTTATCCATTTGGCCATAAAAACCACCCCGTCGACCCCAACGACACACACTAGGCTGCTCTTCAGACTTCCTGGGGTAGCCCGATCAATTTTTAGCCAAAAAACACTCCTGAACACTAGGTCCAACCCAATAACCGTTGGCTATAGCATACCAATTTGACCTAAAAATGACTCGTTCGCATTGTTTTGCCTGTTTGACCACCCAAACCATCCTTCCGACCCCAACAGCCCATACTAGGCCATTTTTTAGCCTGTCTAGGGAAGTTCAGTTAATTTTTATCTAAACAATACCTATGCCTCGGGTCCACCCTGACAACCATGGGTTATAGAACACTGATTTGTCTCGAAAATAGCCTGCTTGTGCCGTTTCGCCCGTTTGACCACCCAAACTGTCCCACCGACCCCAATGGCAAATACTAGACCACTCCTTAGTCTGCCTGGGGCATATTCATCAATTTTTGAACCAAAACACGCTCGAACATCGGGCCCACCCCAATAATCGTGGGCTATAGCACACCTATTTGACCTAAAAATGGCCCATTCGCACTGTTTCACTCGTTTGACAACCCAAACCGCCCCGCCGACCCTAATGACCCATACTAGGCTACTCATCATCCTTACTGGGGAATTTCGGTTGATTTTAGGCCCAAAAAATGCTCATTCCCTGGGATTGCCCTTATAACCGTGGGCTATAACACACTGATTTGGCAAAAAAATGGCCCATTCGCGTTGTTTTGCCCATTTGACCACCCGAATTGCCCCTCCAACCCCAACGGCCTATACTAGGCCACTTTTCAGACTACTAGGGGCAGCTCAGTTGATATTTAGCCTAAAACACGCTCGAGCCCTAGGCCCACATCGATAATCATAGTCCATAGCACATCAATTTAGCTCAAAAATGGCCCGTTCACGCCGTTTTGCTGTTTGATGCCCAAACCCCCTCGTTAACCCTAACGACTAACACTAGGACTCTCCTCATCCTACCTGAGGCAGCCGATCAATTTTTTTCCAAAATATGCTTTGAGGATCGAGCCCACCCCGATGATTGTGGTCTATAGCACACCAATTTGGCTAGAAAATGGCCCGATCATGCCATTTCACTTGTTTGACCACTTAACTGCCATATCAATCCCTACGGCCCATACTAGGCCATTCTCATCCTATCTGGGGAAGCCCAATAGAATTACGACTTAAAATATGCCCAGGCCCTGGGCCCATCCCGATAACTGTAGGCTATAATGCACTAATTTGGCCCAAAAATGGCCCATTCACGTCATTTTAGTTTTGTTTGAAAAAACAAATCGCGTCGCCTAACCCAACAGCCTATACTAGGCAGCTTGTCAGATTTTCTGGGGTAGTTTGATCAATTTTTGACCCAAAACACACCCAATACCTAGGTCCACCCTTAAAATAATGGGCTATAGCACACCGATTTGGCTTGAAAATGGCCCATTCGCCGTTTCACCTATTTGGCCACCAAAACCACCCCGCTGACCCCAACGACCCACACTAGGCCATTCTTCAGCCTACCTGGGGTAGTTTGATAAATTTTCAAACTAAAACACGTTCGAACATCGGGCCCACCTCGACAATCGTGGGCTATAGCACAATGATTTAGCCTGAAAATGGCCATTTGTGCCATTTTACCTGTTTGACTACCCAAACTGCCCTGCCAACCCCAACGGCCTACACTAGGCCACTCCATAACTTGACTGGGGTAGCTCGGTCAATTTTTAGTCTAAAACACACCCGAGCCCTGGGCCCATCCTAATAAATATGGGTTATAACACACCGATTTGGCCCAAAAAATGGCCCGTTCCCACCGTTTTACCCGTTGGCCACCTAAATTGCTCTGCTGACTCCAATGACCTATAATAGGGCACTCCTTACCCTGCCTGGAGCATCTTGGTTGATTTTTGGTGCAAAACATGCCCGGGCCCCAATCCCACCTCGACAACCGTGGCAATAGTACACCGATTTAGCTCAAAAATGGCTCATTCACATTGTTTTGCCAGTTTTACCACCCAAACTGCCTCGTCGACCCCAACGACCACTACTAGCCACTCCTTAGACTTTCTGGGGTAGCCCAATCGATTTTCGACCTAAAACATGTCTGGGCCTTAGGCCCACCCCAACAACCATGGGCAGCACACCGATTTAGCTTGGAAATGGCTCGTTAGCACCGTTTTGCCCATTTAACCACCCAAACCACCCTACCGACCATAATGACCCACACTAGGCCCTCCACAGCCTACTTGGGGTAGCTCGATCAATTTTTAGCCCAAAACACAATTGGGCCTCGGGCCCACCCCGATAATCGTGGGCTATAGCAAATTAATTTTGATTGAAAATAACTCGTTCATGCCATTTCTCCCATTTGACCACCCAAACTGCCCTGCCTACCCCAATATCTCACACTAGGTCGCTCCTCAGCTTACCTAGGGCAGCCTCATAAATCTTTGGTCCAAAACATACCCGAGCCCCGAGCCCACCCCGACAATCATTGCTATAGCACACCAATTTAGCTTGAAAATGGTCTGTTCCCACCTTTTAGCTCGTTTGACCACCCAAACCACCCTGTCGACCCCCCACAACCCATACTAGGTCACTTTCCAGCTTAGCCGGGGTAGCCAGGTTGATTTTTGGCCCAAAACACGCTCGGGCTGCAGGCTCACCCCAACAATCGTTGGCTATAGCACACCAATTTGGCTTGAAAATGGATAGTTCATGTCGTTTCACCAGTTTGATCACCCAAATCGCCCCGCCGACCCCAACGACCCACACTAGGCAGTTTTTTAGCCTGCTTGGGGTAGCCCGCTCAATTTTTTGCCAAAA
>NW_025892113.1:0-3853 GCF_002878395.1 Capsicum annuum | reverse complement strand
GTTTACTATAGAATGTGCCTCAATTGCACAAATCTTTGTCCAATACAGGCCAGAAGATAAAGCAGAAAACTTTTCAACAACACATGTCTGCCCAAAGACATTCTTGGTGATACCAAGATATTCAAGATTCATCTCATCAAATGTCTTGATATGATAATCATTTTCACGGATATCTTTAAAACTCATCAAGTTTCTCCGAGACTTCGGAGAAAATATGGCATTATTTATGATGAGTTTAGTTCCCTTGGACAAGATTATAATGGCTTTTCCGAAGCCTTCAATCAAATTGGCATTACTAGAAATTATAGTAACATTAATCTTGTTCATGTTTAGATGAAAGAAATATTTCTTGTCTTTGAATATCGTATGTGTAGTGTCAGAATCAATCAAACAAATATCTTCTTGAAAATTATCCATATCTTCAAATAAAATGACATACACTAAATAAAATATATATTAAATTTTTGTACAAGGTGAAAGCTTATAAGAAATTGTTAATCACACTTTACTAAGTAAATTAAAAAAATATATAATTAGTACGTGATTAGCTTAGCTTAGCATTCAATAATTAAGAAAAAACAAAATACGTGCAAACAATATTCTTTTAGTTAGAACATGCAATAATAATATAATATTGTTATATTATATTTGATAAAAAAAAATTAATAATTAAGTAGTATAAAACATTAAAATAATATAATAAAAAAAGGTATGTAGCCATCTGTTTTTGATCTATGAATTTGCTTAGACAACTTATTTCTCTAGGCAAAACTATTAAAAGAGTGTGGCTTCAAGTACAGTGGATGCTTCTTATTGTTTACCTAAGAAATTTCCACACATGTTCATCTCAACGTTATCTTATTTATTTGGTTAAGTTCACCCCTTTTTTTTTCTTTCAAAAACGAATAATAATATTAGTAGTATTGTTATTTCTTTCTTTTTTTTCAATAAATAATGATAAAATTAAATTTCAATTCAATTCAATAATAAACAACAATAATATAATTAAACTAATTAATACTAATCAAAAACTAATACTCATGCAAACAACTACTTTTACATGATTCTTTATTCACGAACTCTTAATAAAAATAAAACAAAATTAAAAATAATTCATTCTTCCATGTTTACAGAACCATCACCAATCAAGTGATCAATCTTTCCTTCAGGGTGCTCGTAAAAGTTTGCTACATTCAAGCATGTGATGTCAACATTATTTTCAGAGAGAAAGTTAGCCTCGGAATTTCTCTCTTTCTTCTTTAATGATACTTGATAAAGATCAACCAAGTGCTTGAGAGCACGATAATCACCTGAATAATGTCCTTTTCCGCCACATCGGAAACAAGTAACTGCTTCGCGTTTCTCATCTTTTCTCTTTTTGTTTGATGAATGATCAACACCCGAGACAGGATTTCTTTCTTGGTCATTGTGACCACGACCACGACCACGTCCACCACCAGGGCCGCGACCTTTTCCACGCCTAGCATGGTGAGCGTGCACATCATTCACTTCAGGGAATGATGCAGATCCAGTTGGTCGGTTCTCGTGATTTTTCATCAACAAATCATTATTTTGTTCAGCCGCGAGAAAATGAGAACTCAGTTCAGCATACTTCTTGAAACCTTTTTCTTGATATTGTTGTCGTAAGAGCACATTCGAGGCATGAAAAGTGGAGAACGTCTTTTTCATCATACCATTATCATTGATCGTCTCTCCATAAAGTTTCAATTGAGAAGAAATTCTGAACATGGCAGAATTGTATTCATGAACAAACTTATAGTCTTGAAATCTTAGATGCATCCACTCATATTGTGCTTTCGGGAGGATGACCATCTTTAAGTGGTCAAACCTTTCTTTTAGGCTATTCCACAATACGAGCGGATCCTTAGTAGTAAGGTACTCAATTTTCAGAACTTCGTCAAAATGATGACGCAAGAAAATCAAAGCCTTAGCACGATTTTGACTAGATGCTGTATTTTCATTCTTTATGGAGTCTCCAAGATCCATAGCATCTAGGTGAATTTCAACATTCAACACCCATGAAATATAGTTCTTGCCCGAACTTTGAAGGGCAACGAACTCATACTTCGTAAGGTTGTTAGCCATATGAAAAAAGGGAAGAAAAATAATAATATCTTAGCCTTAGCCTTCAAATTTGACATGGTAGAGTCTTTTGCTGATAACGTGTTATAAAATAAGAAAGAATAAAGAAGAAGAGTAGAGAGAATAGAGAGAGTAGTTCTTATTTCTTCTCTTGAGGATAAATTACAATGAAGAAAACCCTTTTATTTACAGGGGGAATTTGCCCCTAGTTTCACACTAAAAGACAAATACATCAAATCCTGATAGACATCAAATAGTTCTTGATAGATCTTGATAGACATTCACTATAATTGATATATATCATAACAAAATCATATTTTATTTTGTTAAAATTATGTGATGGCCAAAATTTATTGCTCAATCAATTTAATTTTGTACATAGTTATAACAAAATTTGAAATATAAGTTATTTCTTTGTATATAAAACATATGTATATAAGTATCGAATTGTATGAATATCTTCTGTAAGTTTGCCTTGATGTAACCTCCTTTTCTCCCTTTAACCTTTTTCTATTATTATTCTTTTCCTTTTTTATACTTCCATACACAATTTTTTTTTTTTGAAAAACATAAAGTTGGATTTTTTTTTTTTTCTTTTAGCTTTAATTGCCTAATAGTAAAGACAATTCACAAAAATGATATTCTCAAGTTTCAACATAAAAATTAAGAGAATATATCAAAGAAAAAATTTATAAGAATATATTATTAGAATAAGAAGAAGTATTGATACTATTACACAATAATTATTCAATTCAAATAGAAAACATGGAAAGACAATATAATAGAAACAAATCAATTTATTTTTTTAAAGAAGATTCAGAATAAAAAAAGAACCAACACAATATTGCAAATTAATTAAAATTTCATTAGATGCTTAAATTTAACTATTTTTTTTTAAATTCTAAGATCTATTTGAAGCCAACTACTCCCTTCTTTTAAATTTTTATCTTTACCATTTACTTTTAATTGCTATACATAGTGTAAATACGTAATGTTTGGCAGATGATTGTGCAACAATCAAGATAAATTCTTTATGAGCTTCAGTTTCCCATCAATTATTGCTTATTAAGAAGTTAGTCAGTGCATATACTTTTAAATCATTAAGATTTGAAACAACATTTAAAATTATATTATGTCAATATCTAAACAAATTTAATTGTATTCTAGAATAGATATAGCTGAAAGATAACATACATGCCTTGTAAAAGAAATTAAAATGGATTCATTAAAAATAAATTTAGTAAATATTCGAGAGTGGATTTAATTATCTTAGAAGAAATGTATTCAACGTTATTGCACGATGAGTGAGCTTTAGACCAAAAGCTCAGATTTCAGAATAGTGTCATTTTTCTTTGAAATTTTCAACTTTTTCAGATGAAACTTTAGAAAATCAATAATACCCGAAACTCTATTCAATAAATGAGATCCACAAACCAAACTGACAACCTCACAAGCTTATGACTAACTAAAGTGTGCGTGCATAATTGCAAATTTAAAACATAGGTTATGGAATTGTATTTATGAACACAGATATTGAAATATTCTCTCTACCTTTTTGGGGTAGTGACAAGATTAGTGTATGTTCTACCCTTTTCATACTTCACTTGTGCGATTTTAGTGGGTATATTGTTGCTGTATTGTTCGTAGATATAATCTGTGGAGGTTAAGAAATATACAACTAACCTTTTGGTATATTTCAATTGGTTGCAGGGTTTCATGAAGTGCACAAAATACCTGTGTTTGCCAATGC
>NW_025892112.1:28938-40057 GCF_002878395.1 Capsicum annuum | reverse complement strand
TTTGGGATGGGTAATTTGAGACGGAGGGAGTACGAATTAAAACGTCAGAGCCAAGCAAAACAACAAACTAGTCATCTGTTGAAATAGACTATTTATCTGTTGCATCAACTTCTTATCTGTTGCAATATGAGTAATTTGTTTTGAACAACACATCAACCCCTGCCACAAACCTAACAGATAAATCTTGCTATTGCTACTGGATTCTAAATTATTTCTTTTTACGTCAAATCGTCAACATATTTGTTGAGAAGATAATAGACAGAATGAAAATTAAATATGGATTAAAACGTCAAAGATCAAACATAATTTATTTATTGAACAAAAACAACTAAATATACATATAATAGACTAAGAGAAAAATAATAGTCTAACTATTATTATTATTATCAGCATCATCATTGCCAGCCGGCCAATCTTCAACCGGAAGTAGCAAGGCCCTCCTCAGCCTGCGTATCTCGCGGAGCATTCTTGATCTAACTCCTCCCAGTTCCCATTGCAGATCACGAACTTGATTCCGAAGTTCATTCACGGCGTCTTGCAGAAAAGCAACGTCCCACACTGGGTCAGCCATAATCTTATCTTCTAAAGTGTAATATGAAAGATGAGATGCAATAAATAAATAGAGTGTATTTGAATGAACGATTGAGTAAAGAGGGACCTATTTATAGAGGATTGAATTTGAATGAGAGGCAAAAAGGTGCGACTATTCACCTCCATACATTAATTATATTTTTTATTAAATTAAGAAAATAGAAATAGTGTGATAAGTCATGACTTTTCAGATTATTATTATTAATTAGTTCTTTTCAAGAACTGCTTTTATTGAGTTGTGACTTGATATAGGTTGCATTAGATAAATCATCTGTGACAACAAATATATTATCTGTTGCAACCATAGTGAACCTGTTGCATCAGATAATTTAATTGTTGCAACATATAATCTACTTTTTTAAAAAAAAAAAAATAACTATCATCATATCATTAATCCAAATTTGCTTACTTTTTTATTTTATAAATAAAAAAAATATACCTTTTCAAATTTCTTAATAAAATAATAACCATTTTATTATATAATAAATAATTTAAAAAACAAATTCAAAAACAAAAATGGTGAAAAGTCACGATCAATTATTAAAATTATGGTTATAAATTGTGTTTATCATTTATTTCCTTATTATTTATTTATGAAATATTTTTCATATTGAATAATCGGAACAGAAAGTCATGTCTTTTTCTTTTCAACCTCTCAATAACAATAACCCTTTTTTATTAATAACCGTCGGGTGCAACATATGATCGATCTGTCGGAGCAAATTAACCTCTAACTGTTGACACAAATTGCTGCTCAATCCCTACCACCAACCGTCGACATGTTGAGAACAAGGAATAAACAGAATGATTATTATTAAATACTAAATAAGAATTAAAAATTCAAAGTCGACAACAAAATGAAATGAATGTTCATAGATTTTTGAATCCCTTGGGTAGATTTGATATATACAAAAGGAGGAAAATAATCGCTAAAATAAAAAACATTACCTAATTATTATTACTACTATTATTATTATTGTCAATCAGATATTTTTCATCCGGCAGCTTTGCTCCGAAGTCAGCCAAATCTCTCTGGAGTTCAGCAAACTGCCTTTGAAGTTCACGCAAGGACTCGATATGAATATTCTTGTACGAATATGGATCATCCATATTTGTAAGGAGGGATCTATTTACAAATTATTGTATCTCGGAAAGAAAAGAAAATTGCTTTAAAATAAATCTAACAGATGGGTAATCTGTTGCAAAATATATTCTTTCTGTTAGATAACTTACAACATACTGACAATCTTTTGCAACAGATGTATATATCTGTTTGATTTCTGTAATAGGTTGATCAACAGTCGTAATAGATGTCTCCAATTGTTTGACAATATAAACAGATGTGTCATCTGTTGCAACAAGCTAGTCATCTGTTTATTCAATTTAAGCCACAGATGGGCTAGGAAAATTAAGGTGCGTGCAGATGGATCCACTATCATATGTGTGGGAGTTAAGTATGTATTATTGATAAGGTTACCGGGATAACACACACAAAGTACAATGTTTTTGTGAATGCAGTTTTTAATCGATTAGGCATTGATCATTCAAACAAGATCCTGCATTGTACCGTTAAGTTTGATGGGTTCGAAATTGATAAGGCTGAGGACCTCATGAAGATGGTACAGATACCCTGTTACGAATTACTGACGGTTGGTGCTCGTGTTTATGCGTGTCAAGTTTTGAGAAGGGATCAATATAGATATCTTCGGAAGAATTGCTCCCAAGCAAACATATCTGGCGATGATGTAGACTTTTGCATAGCATATATCTTGTCATCTATATTGGAGAAGAGCTATCAGCAGAAAGGCTGAGAGATTGAGCTCATTTGATTTGTGCACTAACTCGGTCATATTTTTTTGATAGAGTAATGAGCTTAGAGTTACGTAACATTTGATAAGCTTGGTAGAGCTGGTTTAGATCACACACTACGTAACTCCATGCTTACTAATTTATCAGATTGGTTAAGCAAGATACATGGAGCAACACTCGATAAAAGTATGTTGTTCAACTGTTAGGATCACATCTTCAACGTGCATCAACACATTTTGATCTAAAACAAACACAGAGACCCTCCATGTATCCTTTAAGGCTTCTGAAGAAAGTGTTCTGAAGGGCTTCTAGAATGCCATAACTTTGAAGGTAGTATTCCTGATCGAGCTCACAAGAGACAAGGAACTCCTTACCAACATTGAAGATGGCAACGACTAGCGTGAATAAAGAATCAACAAGCTGGAGGCAAGCTTAAAAATTATCGGGATTCACATACTATAGCAAGCATCTGATCTTCTCCAAGGAATGTTGAAAGCATGTCAAGGAAAGAAAACACAATCAATTATAACTATATTGCTAAGGAAGCAATGATACTTTATTTGCCTTTCAATCTCGTTTGTGGTTTCGATCAGGTCAACGACAGTGGACCTGGTCGAAAACACAAACAAGAAAGCATGGGATGAAATTTAAAATTCAAAAATTTACCGCTTTCACTTAGATTTCTTATTTTAACTGCAGTTGCTGTTGGCATAAGTTTTCCAGACTTGTTGTACATCATTTCAACCCTCGATGCTCGTGAGGCTTCTTTGTTGGTCTTCTTCTATTTTCTATCTAGGTGATAATCCCGACCACACAGCTCCCTAGCAAAGTGTTTAGATGCATTATTTTTCTTTGAGAGACATAACAGATAAAATTACATTACCGGATACACGTTCATATTTGCACTTGATTCAAATCTCACATTTGTTAAGATAATTCCACCGTCCAGATTCGTTAGAAGTTGTATCTACCCTATGTCTCTCTTCAATTAGCTCTCAAATGATATAGTCTTCCATTAACCACCCATTTTCCTTTGAAAGCATTCTCCTACCGTACATTCTGGCATATAATCATCACCCCAAGCGAGCAACCCAGCCATATAAATTTTGGCTAGGGCAATAACTATACTGGTTTTTCGTTCTTGTTAGATGCAGTGCTAAGCTTTGAAGGCCCTCTAAGGGTCCAATGCACCCTAAAAGTTAGTCCAATCGCTATTGAATCTCTTTATAATGACACAAAAACTAGATCCCTTCACAATGCTTGACAAATAAACATGGGCAACAACCGATATTAAATCTTAACAGGCTATCAGAAGCATATTCTTGGTCCCTAAGCCTCATCAGTTCAGACCTACCAAACTTAACTGTAAAATTGCAGACATTTTGTTTGAATGATCTATGACTAATCAGTAAAAACATCATTCACAAAATCAATGCACTCTGTGTGTGTTTCCACAATAACATTATCAATAATACATACCTTCCACATATGAAGTGGTTCCATCTGTAAGCAGTTTATTCCTCTGATCTCATCTTTACTGCAGCCTCTTACAATAGTCCGTCAAAAGTTGATCAACTATAAGTTTCTTATATCTACAAAGAAGAGGAAAAAAAAATGATGTCACAAAAAGAACATTATCTATCCGTTGCAACAGATGTGGAGTCTGTTGCAACAGATGTGGAGTCTATTATAACAAATGTGGAGTCTGATGGAATACATCAAACCAGCCTTTCTGGTGGTTTTATTTGTTCCAACAGTTTCTCCATCTGTTGCAACATCAACAACAGCATAAACATCAACAAAAAAGAAACAACAACATTTGTTCCAACAACATCATCAACAACAAAGAAACAACATCCTTTGTTCCGAAACCATCAACAACACCACACCACAAGTTCCAAGAACGCCAGCCCTACCAACAACATCAATAACTGCATCAACAATAATGAAACAAACAAAATGCATACAAAAAAAATGATACCGCCAACAAGGCTTTTAAACTTCTCCCAACAGAATACTTTTTTCTCATATTGTAATAAAAATTCTCGGATTATTTATTCAACACTTACAAGTTCCTTAAAAAATATATAATAAATATGATATGGGTAAATAGTAATTAAATAAAAAAATAGATGTAAATAACTTACAAATAAGAAGACGAGAATAAAAGAGCAATAATGAACCATATCTTAATATCAAAAAGGAGATCAAAACAAAAATTTAAGTCGAGGAAAGATATAATGAGTTTAGATCCGAAAAGATCTTTATGAGAAGAGAAGAGAAAAGAGAGAAAAAAGGTTGTGACCCTAAAGAGGAGAAAGAAAAGATGAGAGTTGAGTAAAATAAACTACAACTGAAGAAAGAGATGAGATAATTTCTATAGATGTATTGTGTAGTAAACGTGGTGGTTTTCAATATTTATTAATTTATATTCATTAATTTCATTAATAATTTGAGGGGCACGAGGAATACTAAGACTACTGACATTGAAAAGACAAGACAAGACTACTCAATGAATTCACTTTTGAGATATTCAAGAAATATTTTTTACCGTCTTTAGTAGTAAGTACTACTACTTGATATTATCTACTCGGACCAGAAGCTTCTTTCTTTAAAATTAAAAGAGAAAAAAAGATTTTCAAACAGATATGTCATCTGTTGCAATATATATAAATATCTGTTTAGAAATTCGAACAGCTCAATCATCTGTTACAACAGATATAAATATTTGTTTAAAAATTCCAACAGCTCAATCATCTGTGACAACAGATGAAAATGTTCATTTGATAATTAATAAAATCAGATATGTCATCTGTTACAACAGATATAAATATCTGTTTAAAAATTTCCAACAACTCAGTCATTTGTCACAACATATGCAAATATCTATTTGATAATTAAATCAGATATGTCATTTGTTGCAACATATATGTACCTGTTTGAAAATTTTCAACAACTTAGTCATTTGTTGCAATAGATTTCATTGCAATTGATTTAGGTGGAACTAGGGATGAATGAATAATCTCGTAGGGTCAACTATAAATTCAATCGAGTCTTTGCAATTGCATGGCATTGGTATTGCGTTCATCCTGACCCGAGTCATCGATCGATCACTCTGAGTTGAAATGAGTTCTCATCAACTCAATGTTAGGATAGTGATAGTACCTAAGTTGATTTAGGTGGAACTAAGGATTAATGAATGAGCTCGCAGGGTCAACTATAAAACCAATCGAGTATTTGTAATTGCATGGCATTGGTATTGCGTTCATACCGACCCGAGTCGTCGATCGATCACTCTGAGTTGAAATCAGTTCTCATCAACTCAATGTTAGGATAGTGATAGTACCTAAGTTGATTTAGGTGGAACTAGGTATGAATGAATGAGCTTGCAGGGTCAACTACAAATCCAATCGAGTCTTTACAATTGCATGGCGTTGGTATTGCGTCCATCCCGACCCGAGTCGTCAATCGATCACTCTGAGTTGAAATGAGTTCTCATAAACTCAATGTTTAAAAAACTATATCTTTTAAAAAAATTAAAATTAATTAAGATCAATTCGGACCAAATTAGCAATTTTAAAACTTGTCATTCTTTTTCAAAATTACAAATCAACCCATACAAATCATCCATTTGTGCAAAACACTTTTCATTTCAAATCTTAAGTTCTCGCTCTTCTCTCTCTCTTTCTCTCTCTCTCTCTCTCTCGGGGTGTCCTCTCCCTCTCAACAATACAAACAAAAACTACTCAACATATTGTTCAACCCTTCAAAACAGGTCAATTTTTTGCCCATTTACGACTACATATAGTTATTTTTTTCGACTTCATTCCTGCTTGTATTCATTGTTTTCTCTATCTTTTCATGTAATAGAGTTCGAGAAGATTTCTATATTTGTTCTTTATTCTAATAAATAGGTCTTTTTAGTTAATGATAAAAAAAAGACTTTTAGTTGTATTATCTTCAAGAATGGGTTAACAATTTTGAGTTTTGATGCTAAAAAGTAGGAAGCACCTGAGAAAACCCTAGTTTTTCTCTCAGTATTTTGTTAACTATCGTGGTATTATTGGATGGTGTTTGTGGTATTGTTGGTGGCTGTTGTTGGTGGTGTTGGTAGTTGTGTTTTATGGCGATGGTGTCGGTGGTCTTGGTGTTGGTATTGGTGGCATTGGTGGTGGTCTTGGTGGCATTGGTTGTGGCATTGGTTGTGGTGGTGGTGGTACATCTGTTGCAATGGGTGAAAGATCTGTTGGGAGATATTAAATAGGTCTTCAAACAGATTCCCCATCTGTTCTTACTGATGGGTTATCCATTGGAGTATTTTCTTGTAATGTGGCATAGAATAATTTATTGAAATTTCTCCACCTGTTGCAACAGGTGGAATATCTGTGGGGAGATATTAAATAGGTCTTCAAACAGATTCAGATTCCTTATTTGTTCCATCTAATGGGTTGTCCGTTGAAGTATTTTTTTTGTTATGTGGTAAGAATAATTTATTGAAATTTGTCTCACCTTTTTTAAAAAAATTATGCAGACATCAAATGCAATGTATTTTTTATTTTTATTTTGTTTGTAGTTAAAAGATGTCTCCCAAAAGAAAAAAAAACTGAAAGTGGAGAAAGTGGATCAACTTTCGATCACCAAACATAAAAGGCTAGAGTACAGATAGATTTGGAGGAACTTCCAAAACAATCTCAGTCAAGGTAAAATGAAGCCGATGAAAGTGATAACTCATCCTCACCAATGGGGCGTGAAATAATATCAAAATTCCAGCATGATTCTGTCAAAACCATTAATATTGACAAGTTTCGAGTTGCGATGCCGATGAATAACCCTAATACAGTATTTGGTGATCTTGTACTTAAATGTCAGTTGGAAAAACCTTTTGACAAACTTAGGAGTATTATGAAGAAGGAAAACATAGATGGACTTTTTAAGAAGGGCTGCTTTACACACTTTCTTGAGTTGTCTGGGCCCTGCCCTCTCCGTTTCCCAATGATCATGGTATATGGCCTTCTCAAGCGCAGGATTATGTATGCGGGGGATGATGGAGGTCCGACGGAGGACGGAAACAAGATGGATGAAGTGTAGATCAACTACTATGGCATGCCGATTTGTTTTGGATTGAAAGAGTTTGCCATTGTGACGGGCTTGAGATACGATCGTCCGGAAGAGGTTGCCATCAAGAAAACACCCCACAAAGGGTCCAACAAACGCAAGGTAAAAAATGATGGTTTGTTGGGCATTGTTGGACCTAGCTACAAAGTGAAGAATTTGATAGCGGATCTCAAGAATAAAGACATACCAAAGCACTACAGGGAGAAATTGTGCTTAGTTTGGTTTGTCCATTTCGTTTTATTGGCAAGAGACGTTAAGAAAGTCATAGAACATGATTTGTTGGCGCTTGCTGATAATTTTGGGAAATTCAATGATTATCCCTGGGGCTACGATAGCTACTACTTGACTGTCAAATATTTACTGAAAAAGCTAAAGCCAAAGACGACCACATTATACGGCTTTTCTTAGGCTTTCATGGTAAAATTGATCACTATTTTTACTCATTCATTAATTTATATTGAATATACTTGTGACTTTTTTTTGCTTGCTTCCTGTTTACAATTTTTAGGCATGGGCATGTGAAGCCATTCCTCCCCTCCGAAAGCATTTTACGGATTACCGGGATAAGGTTTCTTATCCAAGGATCCTTAGGTGGTTAGATGTAGTAGAGAGCAGCAAAAAAAAATTAACGAGGCTGATCTCTTTAACCCTCCAGATGATGCAGTACGTATTCTTTCAACTAAAATAATTTTCCTCAAAGAAAGATATTGAAAAAGATGTTCCATCTGTTGCAATAGATTACCCGTCAACTGCAACTGGTGCAACAGATGGGTAATCTGTTGCAATAGACGATCCATATTTCGCAATAGATTAAACATATGTTGCTCTATTCTCTGAACCCTACTCAACAGATTACCAATCTACTGTAAATTATACAACAGATGGGTATTTCTGATGCAATATATTATCAATCTGTTTTAACATACAGATCAGCTATTGCGGTAGCTAAATCGTCTGTTGCATAAGTTGGCTGTGTTAACATAACCCGAGCCCCATGTAACCCAACTGACTGTAAATTATTATTATATGATTTAAATTCCTCCTATCATTTGTTCATAGGTTGTGCATCCTTGGATCGTGCCTACCATCGATGAGCTGGGGATGACTTCTTTTCTTACTTTGGGTCTTGTTGATACAAAAGAAGACCCAATGGTGGAGTTAATATAGAAGTAATTGGATGGAGAAACATCCATAAGAAGAGCAGTTAGGCAAGGTCAGTCTAATATTGAAGCTCTTCACGACCAAACTCAAACTACAACAGATCCGGGTGTTTCTTCTGAGGGTGTTGCTGGTGGAGTTGTTTGTGATAGTGGAAGCCATCCTACTGCTGCTTCTGCTGCCAGTCGTGATTGTGAGCATGTTGGTGCTCAGCAAAAAATAAATATGTTTGAAAACACCCCTTGCACAGGTCCTCCCTCTCACCCCTACACCGGTCCCTCCCATCTTTGCAGTGGTCCCTCTCACCCTTTCTCACCCTCATATTCTCATTGCAAATGCAAAGTGTACAAGGATAGAGAGGATAAACTCCTCGACAAGCTAGAGGCTATTGCTGAAGATGTCGAGGAGTTGAAATCTAGGAGGGTTGTCCTACCATCTAACGAGGTGAGGGAGCCATGCACTCCTACAGTAGAGGTTAGGAGGAATAGAAGAAAAATTAGACAAATTCTCTCCCTTCTAAAATCAGCAAAAATTGCAACTCCCCCCGCTCCAATAGTTGTTGAAGTTCAGGGGCCACCAAAGAAGGTGGACATATTCGCGGCGCTTGGCAAGGAGAAGAAGAAGGAACTGGAAGAACTTATCAAGATAAAGGTTCAAAAAGAATACACCATGCATTCATTTGACGCCAAAGACTTCTCGAATATGATAAATATGTGCGTGTCGTACGAGGAGAAGATAAGTTTACTTTTGCTAACCTACCCTTCCAATATACTCCATGAAGAAGAATCTACGCAGTAGATGTGTAATCTGTTGCAAAAACTTGGTATTCTATTGCAACATAATACACATCTATTGCATAAGTTGCGTTGGCTGAGTAATTTATGAAATAATTCAAAGAACCCTCTGCATCGGATTCTTTCGACTGTGTTTTTATTCTTTACAATTACTAACCTATTTAAAAATTGTCTTCTTATACCACAATATGTTGATGAAATTCTCTGCCTCATGAGGGGCAGGCAATTAGCGTACCCGGATGCTTATGATGTTGCCGATAGGATAATGGACCTTAACTTCTACAATAATTTCAAGGATAGGTACGCTAAACTCGGTAAGATAGTTGATTACGATGGCCCGAGATTTGATCAGTTAGTTTCTACGTTCCAATAGGATGAAGAAGCGATTAAATATGTTAGAGGGAAGAGGCCATATCCACACGGCAAGAGCTGGACCAAGGCAAAGAGAATCCTTGTAGTCATGACTATGGATGTCACCTATTTTCTCACTGTTGAAATACTACTATACGAGGGAAAGATTAAGGTTTATGACTGCAACTTACCTGTGTTCAGCGAGAAGACGTTTTCAACCCACATGCAGCCACTCTTGAAGTTGTTGCCCAAGTTATTGATGCAGAGTAAGTTGATGGATCATTTGCAGGCTGAAGTCTTAGCGAAAGAATCATGGGTTTTTGAAGGTTGAAATAAGAACATCCAGCTCCCAAAAAATACAATCGGTGCAACGTGCGGTCCGTACTCGCTTGCATACATCGAGTGTTTGCTGATCGGCACACAAATGACCGGTGTGTGCGACACCATTGTGGGAAAAATGCAATGGGTCTAGGCATATGGGGTACTAACTAAATGGTTGGAGTCCGTGTATAAAAAAAATATGTACAAATACAGAGACGAACACGATTACAAATTTTCACTTCAAGCTAATTCACTATACATATAGGGCCAGTAATTTTTATGTCTGGCAAAGTTAAATTTTTATAATGAAACAGATTTTATATCTGTCATAACAGATATAGTACCTGTTGTGACAGATTGATTATCTGTTGGAATAGGTTGTTCATCTGTTGCGTTATGCAGATGTTCCCCGTCTGTCTGTCGCAACAGATTTATGATCTGTTGCAACATATAACTTATCTGTTGCAACTGATCGGTAATCTGTTGGAGCAAATAAAAAAAGTAGGAAGACCTATTATATAATTTCCAGCAGATGACCTACGTGTTGCTTCTCATGTTGCAACATATGTCTAAATCTGTCTGATAAGATATGTCGTCTGTTGCAGAAGATGTATTATCTATTGCGATATTTGAATCTAGTACTCTATTTCAATTAACATGTCCAAAACTCAGAATTAATTATATTCATAGACAGAATAAAATAAATTAAAGCCTTCAAAAATTACATGAAATAACTCAACAAATAAATAAAATGTAAAAAAAATCATTATGGGTACAAACGCTCTACAAATAAATCAACAAGTTAAACCAAGGAGGATAGGTTATTACATTGACAGACTCAAGCTATAAAGATCTAATCAATATGGACAAGTTGTTCTTCATCCAGTGCTATGGAATTCGGCTTTGATCGTCGTGGATCTTGAACTTTGGTTGCGTACGGCTTCTGAGCTTTTGCTTCTCTATATTTCCATAAAAGAGCA
>NW_025892112.1:14760-28838 GCF_002878395.1 Capsicum annuum | reverse complement strand
GTCAAGCTATAAAGATCTAATCAATATGGACAAGTTGTTCTTCATCCAGTGCTATGGAATTCGGCTTTGATCGTCGTGGATCTTGAACTTTGGTTGCGTACGGCTTCTGAGCTTTTGCTTCTCTATATTTCCATAAAAGAGCAGCATATCTTTTGCGGAGTAATCCGGCATCAAGTCCATCATTTGGTACTTGTAATCCATCGCTCAAATACTCGGTATAGGAGGCAACAAAAGAACCGCAATTCCTGTGCTATAAAAAAATGAATAATCCATATCTTGCAGTTCATGCAAGCGTTGTGAAATTTGTGAAATGAAACTAAATCATGACACTTAAACATACAGGATACCAATGGTTTGTTGAGCAATTCCGTCAACATATTGTACATCAAATAGATTAGCCATTTTATCCCGGTATGCTTCAATCGTCGACCAATTAGTACGAACCTTTTGATCCAAAAAGCCACTCATATCAATGTAAGTAGGTAATATTTTGACCATCTTTTGTATCTTAGATGACGGCTCAGAACGTCTCTTTCGTGACATCGAGTCATAAACTCGGATGCGCCTCTCTTTTAGAACGATGACAGCCAACACCCAATGGAATTCATCACCACAATTGATTAGGATGTACACTTCGTCGACCAAATGCCAAGGTAAGCCAGCCAGAATGCTAAAACCTTTGATGATGTTGATTAAGCATTCCTCGTTTTGGGAAACTTTCAGTTGCTGTTGACAATACCTATCGTAGGCATTATTGATGTAAACTTTGTACAAACAATTGCCCGTTGTGTATCTATATTGTTCTTGTGTTTTTTGCAACTTGACCTTCTTTTGGAGGTAGTAAAAAATGACATCGATGTGCTGCACATATTATCAAATATTTCAAATTACTTGATGAAAAAATCAATACGCAGATGTAATTAAATAAAGTATTAATTAATAGTAATATGTATGGCATTTAAACCTCATCATTCCAGCAAGTTTGGGGTTGTGACATCAAATAGAACCAATTCTTCATTTTGGAATGTGCAACAACAAAGTCGAACATATCAAAACCAAGACTCAATTCGTTCACTTTGTAGCGCTCGTTATTTTGTTTTCTACATAATGATTTATATGTGTTAATGTCAGCTTCTTACAACAATAATTGTATAAACCAATATTCAAAAAATTAATTTATGTACCTTCCGGCATGATGCTTTAACAGCCCATCGGCAATCCATTCTGAATAGTTGTTGATCAACTGTGTTAGTTTTTTTGGAGCCTCGTCCGAGATGTTGAACCTTTCAAACGGGTAATTCTTTCGTTCTCCCAAACTGACAGGCTCCATTTTTTTCATCTTTGGAAGCAGTTGATGGATTATCAACTGTCATATTATGCTCTTCGGTAATAGATATGACATCCACCTGGAAATCCAGAATTGTCAATGCTAAGTAGAGATATACAACAGATTTTCCATCTATTGCAACAGATAAGTCTTGTGTTGCATCAGATTGATTATCTGTTGGGATAAATTCAAATAGGTAAATCAGAGCAGTACAATAATTTTGAACAGATGACCCATCTGTTGTAACATAAGACTCATCTGTTGAAATAGATAACGAATCTGATGTAACAGGTTAGAGAACAGTTGCAACAGATGTAGATATCTATTTGATAATTTTTAGCAGATGTATCATCTGTTGAAATAGATATGTTTCTATTTATTTTTTGGAACAGATGATGTACATTCACCTTCTTCAGCTCATGCTGCTCTTCTATAGCCCTTGCACACTGAAAATCGGTATAAGACAAAGATAGAGGCGTTGTAATCTTGCTTTTTTAGATGATTGATGATGTCTTGGAAGTGTCTTTCCTTCTCTTCTTAGCCACCTTGATCTCTAGTGGAGTGTCTGGATATGAAATCCTTTTTTATGGAATGACACCCCTCTTAGATGTCATTTCCTTTACAGAAGCAGTTAGTGAATTAATCACTCCATCATGTTTCGCCTTGCAGTCTTGACATTTGCATGAAGAACATTCGCTAGATGCGGCAAAATATGGAGAAAAATTTGTACAACCATTACGATCATAATCATCTTGTTGTTTCAAAAACTGTAAGAGGAGCATCATTAGCCCCACCCTCCAAAATTATTTTTCTTGTGATGGTTGTTGCTCCAAACATTCCATTTTTATTCCATCAACGATCTTAGGGTCCGATAAAGTTTGCACAGACCGTAAAGTAAGAAAAAATGGCATCTTCAACTCTCGGTTGATCGAAACAAGCCACGGATGGACAATCTAAAATAAATCGGTATATATATTAAGAATGATGATGAAATCATTTAATCATTAATTAAAATAAAAACTTGATTAGAATTGGACTTACTGCTTCCTTGGGGGGATTGAAAAGATCAAGAAATTTTGCATTTTTATCGGTTTTGGCCGACAACCATCTCAGAATTCTTGGACAAGAAACTTCTTCCTGTTAGCTCACTTGTTGTCTCAAATAAGGAATGGCTTCAAATGCCCAAGCCTATAACATAACGCCAATAAATCAAAAGCATTATTGAATAAAAAATGATGAATCATATCATGATAAAAGAAATATTTACCATAAAGGCCCATGGAAAACCATATAAGTTGACTGTTTTTGGCATTAACGGAGTCAACAACTATTCGATAGTCATTTTGAAGCTTTCATAACCCCAAGGATAGCTGTTAAATGCCTCAAGATCCTTGGAAAGATTTATTAAACCGAGGCTTATGTTGTTGTTAACATCTCTTTCCCAAAGAACATTATGTACAAACCAAGCGCAATGATTACTTGTGCATCTTTGAAAGTCTTTTACTTTTCAACGCTTCAATCAGATTTTTGTTTTTGAAGCTTGGACCAACAATGGACACCAGGTCATCACGATCACTCGACTTGCCTTTTCCTTTTTTGGGTGTGCGGGGTGCTTTTTTTAGGTCAGAGTAGGTATAACTTGAGAAGGAGAAGGAGGATAATATTTTAGTCCGGTAACTATGGCAAACTCCTCCCAACCAAAACAAACAGGCATGCTACAGTAATTTATCCACACCTCATCCATCTTATCTTTGTTTTCATACATAAATCTGCGCTTTAGAAGATCATATACCATTTTCATCTGGAAACGAGCATTGTTGTCCTTCGACAAATCAAGATATTGCCCAAACCAGCTTTTCCTGAACTAAGAATCCAATTTTTGTACTCGAAGTATTTTTCTGAAGGTGTTGAAAGATTTGGCCATGACTGACTTAACCACGAGATCACCCGTTAAATCTGTGGTACCATCGCACTGCATTCTCATAAGATAACGATCAATGCTGAAGGTTTTGACAACTTTTTGGCGGAAGGGCTATTAGCATTTGGATTATTTCTTTTGAAAGATCCCTCCTCCCCGTGTTCATTATCTTCTGCTCCTGATTGAGATAACGCTTTTAAAGCAAGCTCATAGAGTGGTGGATGTAGCTGAGCTGTTGCACTTGTTCCATTACTTGGACTTGATTCGATTTCTTTTCTTTTGGGAGCTATGTTATCTTAAATTAACAGGAACATAACATAGATTATAATTGATTAATACATAATAGTAATATAACAGTTCCAACAGACAACTAATCTGTTGCACCAGGTATGTTATCTGTTGCAACATATAACCGACCTATTGCAACGGATGAGTAATTCGTGGGAACCATAAAAACAGCACTATCTGTTGCACCTGGTATTTTATCTGATTCAACACATAACTGACCTGTTGCAACGGATGAGTAATCCGTTGGAAATCATAAAAACAGATCACTAATCTGTTGCACCAGGTATTTTATCTGTTGCAACATATAACCTACCTGTTGCAACAGATGAGTAAACCATTGGAAAAAATAAAAATGAATCACTAATCTGTTGTACCAGGTATGTTATCTGTTGCAACAGATAACCGACCTGTTGCAACGGATGAGTAAACCGTTAGAAAGGATAAAAACAGTTCTAATTGTTGCAAAATGAAGAGTAAACCATTGGAAATAATAAAAATAGATCATTAATCAGTTATCTGTTGGATCAATATTGTTTAGATTTCTTCCAAACAGAAAAGTCGTCTGTTGCAACAGATGAATGATCTGTTAGATTGTTTACCTATTGCATCAGATTTTCATAGTTGCATCAGATTTTTATCTATTGCATCAGACTTTCATCTGTTGCACATATGTTTCATCTATTATATCAGATGTTTCAACTGTTGCAATACCATTTCTATCAAGACAAACAATAAATCAACCCAGCAACACCAACACATCACACACACACTAAGAATATCAACCGTGACCAAAAATTACCAACAAATTCGAATCAACAGTACAACAACAAGAAGAAGAAATGCCAGAAATTAGGGTTTTATTCAGTCCACATTTCAATACCAAAAGAGTAGTTGGCTCAAGTTCCTCTGTTTCTTTATAATTTTTTACCTGTGAAAAAGGAAATGAGAGGACAAAAAACTCAAAGTTGTTGTTGCCGGAGAAGTATTAACGTCGATTGACGGTTGAAAGTCAAAAAGGAACTCGCCCGACTATTTGTTGCCAAAGGTTGAAGGGAGAAATTTTGCAGAACTGTTGGTTGGGAGAGAGTTGAGAGAAGATGAAGAGAGAGGAGAGAGTGGTTGATTTGGATTGAAGAGGGGTGTGGGTTGGGTTGATTTGTAATTTTGAAAAGATTAGAAAGTTTTAAAAATATTAATCAAGTCCACAATTAACTTAATCAACTATTCTAATGATGTTTGACCCTATCTATTGGTCAATGTCACCAATCATTCATTCAAGACTTAAAAGACACCTTTCCTTCAATTTTCTCAAGTAACTAATTGTAGCTGTAATAGTAATAACAAAAATTATAATACTATTAAGTATTAACAGCAAGGAATAGAACTAAAAGTGCAACAATATTGTCTATAAAACACCGAAAGATCTGCAATCATAGATCAACATATCACTGCAATTGGCAAAGGACATGCATTCGGAACCACAAAAGGAAAAAAAGTAGGTATATCACCAGTGGCGAATGGAGGATTTAGGGGTCGTGGGTGTCTAAGTGGTTTAAATACACATATTGACGCAGAAGCTTTAAGGTTCCTCTCGGAAAACAAAGCACCTAGCTATCTTCTTGGTTCCATGGGTGCTTTTTTAAATCCTATACCAATTTTTGTACATTTCTTAATTTAATCCGCATACCAAACTATTATGAGGGTATGTAAAATCAGACAAACTCTCTGTATATCTATCTTGGAAGAGATTCCATTAACATAAATACTTGTCCCGCACACCCCATTAGAACAACGTGCCCACATGAACAGTAAAAATTAATTAGCACTCTCTCTGTTCTAAAATAGTTGTCACATTTCATTTTTCGAGAGATAATTTTACTATTTTTCAAAGATAAGTAGATTAGATTAATTCAACATTTTATAAGTAAAATTTGTATATTTAAAAACTATATGAAAAGATTATGATTCCGGTGATGATTATGATTTGTGAGACAATGCTCGAAAGGTGGAAGATTTATGAAGATAAAGAAACTGAAGTTTTTGAAGAGTTTAGGTTATTCACATTCTTGAAATGAAGTCACCTTTGGCAGAGATTTTACCCTCCAAAGTAAGACTTCCCGAATATTGGCTTTGGATTCATCAATAGCATTTCAAATTTGCATTAAGATCACCAATATTATGTTATGAATTTAACCAAGATGGAGGTCCTATTTGCAAAGATGTCAAATTACATTTGGGATTCGGAAAAGATTTCTACATATAGTAGAGGAATATAATCTATTAGGACTGATGTTATGAAGTTGTCTTTTATCTTCTTAGTAGTTTTAGCATTCTGGAATCTCCTTTTTCTATTTTCCGTTTTGTTTCTATGATGAATTCTTATTTCAATGTATGTGAATATGGATCTCCTTACCAATATGATTTTCCATCATTACAATGGTGCTTTCATTGTCCCTCCTCTACCAAATGGGTATCATCTCCCTTTCAAACTCCTCCAGCCCCATATGTTGGGTTCGAAATCGAGAGGGCGTCATGCGGAAGCTTAAAGTTGCAAACTATTGAGACGATAAATCAGACGAAAAGAAAAACATACTAAAAACGTAATATTATTGATATGTTTTGGTCAAGAGACCTACATACTAAAAATCTAATATCGAAAAACATTAAAACTATTGGGAGAAATCTCCCCCTAAACAAAACTCTTTAAACGACTACATTATGGATGCTATTGTGTTATGGTATGAAAAGGGGGTCTTCTATTTATAGATGTCTAAAACCTTTCCTCCAAGAAAGAGGTTAGCCAAATATGGAAAAAAAATTATATTTTTTCTTTCAGGAAAAGTAAAAGTAATTATGGTAACTTTTATTTTCCTTCTAAGAAAAACTAAAACTTAAATATAGTAAGAAAATCAGGGCAGATACCCTAACAAATCTCCCCTTTTTGGCTTGATTTTCTTCAATTTATCTGTCTTCTTCACATCTTTGATCTTTTGTTCTTCACATAATCTTCATCACTGCTGTTTGGCATGCTTAAAAATGGAGCTTTTGGATTAAAAATATATGAGCTCATTTGGGTTAAAAATCTTGTAGCCCTTTGTAGGGTTAAAAGAAAACTTTATTTTCAAATATGTGACAGCAGGATTATTGAAAATATGATTGACAATTATCTCCATATGTAGTTTTATTTTGACAAAATATCTTTATTATCATCAAATTGGTTGCAACTTTGACATTAAACTATCCTCAATTGAACCATCGGATCTTTGAACCATAGGCTTTGATACCACTTGTTGGGTTCGAAATTGAGAGGGCGTCATGCGGAAGCTTAAAGTTGCAAACTATTGAGACGATAAATCAGATGAAAAGAAAAACATACTAAAAACATAATATTATTGATATGTTTTGGTCAAGAGACCTACATATTGAAAATCTAATATCGAAAAAACATTAAAACTATTGGGTGAAATCTCCCCCTAAACAAAACTCTTTAAATGACTACATTGTGGATGCTATTGTGTTATGGAATGACAAAGGGCTCTTCTATTTATAGATGTCTAAAACCTTTCCTCCAATAAAGAGGTTAGCCAAATATGGAAAAAAAATTATATTTTTTCTTTCAGAAAAAGTAAAAGTAATTATGATAACTTTTATTTTCCTTCTAAGAAAAACTAAAACTTAAATATAGTAAGAAAATGAGGGCAAAAACTCTAACACCATACAACCAACAATTTCTTACTCCCCACTTATCCACCTGCAATTTTGGAGAAGATCTACACTTCCCTCAAAATCGTGCAGGATGTAGTGGTAGAATTGCAAAAACGTAACAAACGTATGCTTTCTTCTATTTTCCATGTGCGATCAGTGTTGCAGGAGGAGATGCAATTGGACTCCACTTCTATTGATACTCTAGAGAATTCAGATGTTATAAATATCACCTCTGTGCTAGAGTCAGCTTACAATGATAGTGACACCGAGGTGGCTGATATGGTGAAATCCTATTTTGGATTCACTGCTTTCTATTCTTGGTGTTAAAGATACAATACCGCAATGTGCTTCTATTTACGCTAACGAGCTCAAATTCTCACATGTCTCTTTCTCAGTTAAGGGACCACTAGAGTTTGACTGCAAGGTGTTCGATAGAGTGCCGCAGAGGGATATTTCTATAGAATTTCTTAGCCCTAATACACCTATTGGCTCACTTCCACCTGTTTTGTGCATTAACGATTGCAAGTGGGTAGATACTGGGCAGTTAAGTGATTCATTTGACAGGCGCCAATACAACCAAATTAAGCTCTTAGGTAAGAAGTTTCATACTGGTCGACCACTTGCTGGGCATAGTGGTATCTATTTGAAAGGCTATTATTTACTTTCAATTTGTTGTTCTTTGACCAATTGGATCGACATTGGTCAAGAACTTCTGGATGTTTCAGGTTGTGCTCCTCTTTTGATTAATCCTTTAAGTTCCTCATCAGATGCGCCTAAACTATTTGATAAAATGGTTGAAAGAAGTAGTAGATGGTTTTCCATGTTGCATGACTCTGAGTATATAGGTGAGGTTGAAGTGCTAATTGAACACGGTGATAATCTTACAAGTTTTTGTAATTCCTACAAGCTACTGGGTATATCTCTAGATAACTCATTTTTGTATTCTCTTGATCAGGCTGCTACTTCTCGTGTGGAGAGGTACGTAATTGATCAATTCACGCATGTTAGGGCCAATTGCAAGAGGAATATTAGTGTGGAGAGGTACATATTAGAGAATGCAAATAATTTTAGTGGAAATTTCAGATCTTATATCTGTCCATTGTCTGATAAGGTGGCACGTGCAATAATTTTATCTTTATTGACTGAGCTTTGTTCATCCGAACAAGTTTCGACTTTTGGTGTAAGATTGGAAATTTTACATGGCAAATTAATCTGAAATGGGTGATTTCTCAGCCTATACGAATACTTGAATGAATTGATTCTCTCAAGGGTTGGATGTGACTTTCTCCTCAACAAGAACAAGTTGAAGGAATTCTGATGCTTGTTGGTCAGATTGAAGGGTTGTCTGACTATGATTATGACTTATGCGTGGTATATGTACCTGACGGTGAATTCTTGTCAAGCATTGGCCCAACAGATGTCAACTATTAGGAGAGGTATACAGGACCCGACTCAGTGAAAGAGTGGAGGAAACATCTTAACATAATACTTCCAATGTTAGTGTCTTCTATTCGGGTGACTTATGGAGCATATATTGTGACCTGTTTTGTGGATGGTAAGATTTTAAAAGCTACAGTGCTACATAATGAGATGGTTGTGCAAGAAATTATATCAAGTATTGTGCTATGCACTAATCAGATTCATGAATTTTGCAATGTACATACGCCACTGGAAGCTGGTTCTGTGTTGGTTGCTGGAAGGACTTGGCTCGAGGTGCAACCTTTTTCTTATTCCTCAACAACTTTTATTATTTTTATCAGGTTTTCAATTCATACCTTTAATCCTGGTATACTCAGTATCCATATAACTATTGATATCGACCTGGTCATGCATACACATACTAGTATTCCTGCTAAATATTATTTAATTGCTATACTGGGGCGTGCGCAACTTGGTGGCCTTGTGATGGAAGAAGTAGGCACTGATGCATTTATAAATTTTGATAAAATGACCAAGTCCTGTGATCTAGTGTTCTTGTTATCTGAGACAGTGATGTTTGACATTCACAAATCAAATTGCCCTCTGTCTGATGTAGTTAAGAAATGCATTTTAATGTTCTTCGAAATATCTGAGAATAAAGCGGAACATAACAATTTGTATGAAGCAATTTCCAAGAACATCCATTTCGGTATCCTTGTTGCAACAAATAGTTTGGCTCTTAGCTTTGTGGTTCTTGAACACTCAAAAATGGACTTAGTCGCTAAGCTTGCAGCTAGAGTGACACATGTTTTTGGTCTATCAATGGCTCTTACATATGTTACTGTTGATGTTGTTTCTCATGTGCTCATCTATGCCTACACAACTATTCTAGGAATTTTCACAAAGACCACATACTCATTCCACAATATTACAAGAATGCAAGAGTACTTGAAGGACCCAAGCAAGCTTACTACGATTACTCCAGCTCCAGTTCCTGCTACTTTTTGTGACCCTTATGGTACCCAGACTTGGCGCAAACCACTTGAGACTACTGATGCAGAAGAAAAGGAAAAGCAATAGTCCATGATCGGTAGTAAAGATGTCTTGTCCCATCACCCTCGTCGCCATATTTCTCAGCATGAGTTTCATTTTTGCAAAGAAGAAATATTTGTGGAGAATTATTCCAGATCCTGGAATCATTTTTCATCATTTATGTGCACATGTAACTGCTGGCACATTAAACTTTCTTATCTGGAGAAAACATGGACGCAACTCTTGTGGCTTTTAAATGATGCTTTCACTTGGATTTCTAGTAAGTTGGTTTTGAAAGTAACTATCCCTTGGGGTGTTTCTTGGATTGCAGAGATCCTACATGTGCTAATGCCACCAATACAAACTACTTTAGAGGAATCTGATCCAACTATTAACAGTGATCTTAACTCAAAGCTCCACCAGGTCTTCAACGTTTGCCCTTTGGTTCTGCGATCACTTTCCAAGGAACTCTTTGGTGATTATCTTGTTAGATGTGGATGCATCCTCTGGTTTGAAAAGCAAAAAGAAGGACCAATGTTGGAAGTTGCTTTGGATAATGAAGCTTTTGAAGAATTCTTTTGGGTTGTTGACACTGACAAAGAGGAACATAACAACACCATGGTTTTTGTACGACTATACTTGAACCTTGAGGACAAGGTTCTTATTGAGGGAGGGAGAATTGTTATGAATTTAACCAAGATGGAGGTACTATTTGCAAAGATGTCAAATTACATTTGGGACCCTGGAAAGATGTTTATATATAGTAGAGGAATATAATCTATTAGGGCTGATGTTATGAAGTTGTCTTTTATCTTCTTAGTAGTTTTAGCATTTTGGAATCTTCCTTTTCTATTTTCCTTTTTGTTTCTATGATGAATTCTTATTTCAATGTATGTGAATATGGATCTCCTTACCAATATGATTCCCCATCGTTACATTTATTATTTTGTTCTTGATAGATCTATTAGGTGTCAGCAATTACTACAATAATTGGATTATTATATGCCAAAATGCAGTATTATGATTCCATATTATAAAAAAGAGATTGAGAGTGACAAATACATATACTATTGATGATGTGCCAAATCTCTCTCATGCACAAGATTATTAAAACATAAACAGATTTGCAAGATCATTTTATTATGTAGTATATGATTGTGTTTTTTGTGATTCCTTGGATGATATGAAGTAACATGCTTTGGTACAAAACAAAATATTCTGGATGTCGCATACGTGTCAGATCCTTTGAATATTACTCATTTTCTTAGTACCCAATACAATAAGTTCAGAATAGCAACCACAACTAATATTTTGTTTAACGTAACAATACAATACAATAACAGTGAGGATACACAATCCATACAGGCTGTTATCTAAATGCTGATTAACTGGAACATTTAGGACTAAGTATGATAACTCGATAAGTTTACAGTGGACTTAGGATGACCTGGACTCCATGTTTAGGTTGGAGGTTGAGAACCACGGTCGGCGAGTGAATGTAGTTTGGTGAAAGAGTGAACTTGTAACGCTGCAAGATCATAGCGAGTGTTATTTTGGCCTCCGTAGTTGCAAAATTATTGCCAACACATTTTCGAGGACCAAAGCCAAAAGCTAAATAAGACATCAGTTGGTCCCGTGTTGCTTTCGCCATCCCTTCAGCAAACCTCTCTGGTTTGAAAAGATGAGCATCGTCTCCCCATAATTCACAGCTATTATGAACGAATAAAGGGGGAACGTACAATCCAAGTCCTGCTGGAATTGTAAGTCCCCCAAGTCTTGTGTTTCTTGCTGCTGTTCTTACAAGATAGATAACCGGTGAATAAAGTCTCAGAGTCTCACTTAAAATCATGCCCACCTGCAAAGGAAAATTCAGAATCTAGAGTCAGAGAATGTGTATTAGTTATAATTTTTCCGGGTGTTGACTAGAGGAGACGGGGGAGGAAGTAACCTTCGTTACCGTTCATATAGGCTACAGCGATTACATGAACAGTTAGGAATTCAGTGGTGGTGGAGCCAGGATTTTCAGTAGCGGGTTCAAAATATGAAGAAGTAAACAAACGAAACATCTATTGTATATATATAAAAAGTTATTTTAACCATGTATAAATAGTGTAGTTCTTCGCTGAAGGGGGTTCATCCGAACCACCTTACCTAGCTCCGCCCCTAGTTAGGATGATGCAAAAATGAAGAATCTAAAGTCAGTAGATTCAGAATAAGTGTGATCATTATATATGTGTGGGCATTTTCCACTTTCTTGTTGTGCACATATATACATAGTTCGAGCTGAAAACAATATGTTCAACTGAAATCGCGAAACTCATCCAATATCCGCCTCTGTTAATTGAGCATGTGTAAAAAGAATTCAGTAAAGAAATTCAGGTTCTTACAATGTGTAGTCTTGAAATGCTTTCAGTCTTCGGAGTTTCTTGGCCATAGAGTTCAAGTACTTCTTGTCTCGCTTTCTCTTGCCATTCCGGGTGACTTGCTAGAAGAAGAACACTCCAACTTAGTAGATTGGTGGTTGTTTCATGTGCAGCAAAATAGAACGTTTTACATTCGTCGATTATGTCATCCACTGAGATTCTAGTTTTCACATCAGCATCATGGTGAGCCTTCAAGAGTGATCCAAGAAAATCGCCTCCGTAGCTTTCTGTTTGTCCTGTCTTGACATTATCTTCTCTTTTCTTTAACATTAACATGATCGAGTCGCGAAGAGCTTCTCGGAGCTTGCCAGATTCTATTTCGCCGGATGTCCTGAAAAGACAGTACAGCTAACTATTAACAGAATGACAAGACTATAGATCAACAACAACAACAACGTCTCAGTGTAATCCCACTAGGTGGGGTTTGGGAAGGGCAGACTGTACGTAGACCTTACCCCTACCTCGTGGAAGTAGGGAGGCTGTTTCTGAAAGAACATCTTCTCAAGAAGCTCACAAAGACGTAAACTATAGAGGACATTGATGTAAATTAAGAATTGAGTTTCTTGTCATACTTGATTCCGGGAATTTTAGTCTTTCGGTGATCCATGTAAATGATTCGAGTTAATTTGTCCAACATTTGGAATATATGTTTCCCCTCCAAGTAGCTGCTTCCAAAAGCAGTTTTCGAGATGATTTCCGCGCTCATAAGCTTGAACTGTTCATACACTTCAATCTCTTTACCTTCATAAGATTTCCATGTTTTCAACATTGCTTCCGCACTTCCAATCATTGCTGGAATCATTTCCTGCCGCGGGGGTGGCAAAATCAGCTCATGAGAACTTCAAAATGACCATATTAAAACAATTCTTTATATTAGTATTGTTTGTTAAAATAAACAAATTATACAAAAACACAATAACGAAACTGAACTCAGTAACAGTTGAGCGGGTTGGATTATGGACCACTGTTTAATCCATCTCAGCCCAAGTAACCTTTGGTCGTCCATTTATTAATGGAATAATTACCTAACCATGCAAACTTATACACAACATTTATCTGAAATTTATGTAATAGTGATACAACAATTCGCGCGCTCTAAAATATCAAATCGCTTTGTATAAGTTGCCGTATCGCTGCTACAGAATGTATTGTTGTATCACTGATACAAAGTGGATTTCCGAAACTGTTGTTTCACTGATACAGAATGAACTTCAGAAACTCTCACTAAGTTTGGTAAATATCCTAACTATCCTCAAATTATCGCTATTTCAGCTCATTTTAACGTGTTCAAATTCAGCCTAACATGCTCAATGGCCACCTCTAATGTCCAGATTTGCATGGATAGCACAAGGTAAAACTAGATCAAAGTACTATAACAAGAATTATAGAGATTCACCTTCAGGCTTTGTCCATGGAAAGCATAATCAGCCACTTTTCGAAGTTTAGACCATTTCTGGCCTTCTGAAAATGGAAGTCCATTCCCAAATAAATCCAATAAAGGACCGCCAAATTTACGCTGAACGTATGCACCTTCTTTGTTGTTAAGAATTTCTTTGATCATGTCAACATCAGTTACAATCAATTCTGGTTCAGAACCATGCCAAATAAGAAAGTTCCTTCCTGATACGTACACACATAAATCCAGAAGACGGTTAAGTTAATATCAAACGCTGATGGATTCAGGATTTCAAGAAGATAGAGTAATAAGACTGTTAGGTTGATATCCGACAGTGACGGTTTCAGGATTTCAAAGAAGATAGAGTGATAAGACGGTTAGGTTGATATCAGAGAATAACGGATTCAGGATTACAAGAAGATAGAGTGATAAGACGGTTAGGTTGACATCAGACAAGGACAGATTCGGGATTTCAAGAAGGTAGAGTGATATGACAGTTAGGTTAATATTAGACAGTGACGATTCAGGATTCAAGAAGATAGTTAGGTTGATATCAGACAGTGACACATT
>NW_025892112.1:0-11760 GCF_002878395.1 Capsicum annuum | reverse complement strand
AGAATAGTTGATTAAGTTAATTGTGGACTTGATTAATATTTTTAAAATTTTCTAATCTTTTCAAAAATACAAATCAACCCAACCCACACCCCTCTTCAATTCAAATCAACCACTATCTCCTCTCTCTTCATCTTCTCTCAACTCTCTCCCAACCAACAGTTCTGCAAAATTTCTCCCTTCAACCTCTGGCAACAAATAGTCGGGCGAGTTCCTTTTTGACTTTCAACCGTCAATCGACGTGAATACTTCTCCGGCGACAACAACTTTGAGTTTTTCGTCCTCTCATTTCCTTTTTCACAGGTAAAAAATTATGAAGAAACAGAGGAACTTGAGCCAACTACTCTTTTGGTATTGAAATGTGGACTAAATAAAACCCTAATTTCTGGCATTTCTTCTTCTTGTTGTCGTACTGTTGATTCGAATTTATTGGTAATTTTTGGTCACAGTTGATGTTCTTAGTGTGTGTGTGTGATGTGTTGGTGTTGCTGGGTTGATTTATTATTTGTCTTGATAGAAATGGTATTGCAACAGTTGAAACATCTGATATAATAGATGAAACATATGTGTAACAGATGAAAGTCTAATGCGATAGATAAAAATCTGATGCAACCATGAAAATCTGATGCAATAGGTAAACAATCTAATAGATCATTCATCTGTTGCAACAGACGACTCTTTTGTTTGGAAGAAATCTAAACAATATTGATCTAACAGATAACTTATTAATGATCTATTTTTATTATTTCCAATGGTTTACTCTTCATTTTGCAACAGATTAGGACTGTTTTTATCCTTTCTAACGTTTACTCATCCGTTGCAACAGGTCAGTTATCTGTTGCAACAGATAACATACCTGGTACAACAGATTAGTGATTCATTTTTATTTTTTCCAATGGTTTACTCATCTGTTGCAACAGGTAGGTTATATGTTGCAACAGATAAAATACCTGGTGCAACAGATTAGTGATCTGTTTTTATGGTTTCCAATGGATTACTCATCCGTTGCAACGGGTCAGTTATGTGTTGCATCAGATAAAATATCAGGTGCAACAAATAGTGCTGTTTTTATGGTTCCCACGAATTACTCATCCGTTGCAATAGGTTGGTTATATGTTGCAACAGATAACATACCTGGTGCAACAGATTAGTTGTCTGTTGGAACTGTTATATTACTATTATGTATTAATCAATTATAATCTATGTTATGTTCCTGTTAATTTAAGATAACATGGTTCCCAAAAGAAAAGAAATCGAATCAAGTCCAAGTAAAGGAACAAGTGCAACAGCTCAGCTACATCCACCACTCTATGAGCTTGCTTTAAAAGCATTATCTTAATCAGGAGCAGAAGATAATGAACACGGGGAGGAGGAATATTTCAAAAGAAATGATCCAAATGCTAATAGCCCTTCCACCAAAAAGTTGGTCAAAACCTTTAGCATTGATCGTTATCCTATGAGAATGCAGTGCGATGGTGCCACAGATTTAACGGGTGATCTCGTGGTTAAGTCAGTCATGGGAAAATCTTTCAACGCCTTCAAAAAAATACTTCGAGTACAAAAATTGGATTCTTAGTTCAGGAAAAGCTGGTTTGGGCAATATCTTGATTTGCCGAAGGACAACAATGCTCGTTTCCAGATGAAAATGGTATATGATCTTCTAAAACGCAGATTTATGTATGAAAACAAAGATAAGATGGATGAGGTGTGGATAAATTACTGTGGCATGCCTGTTTGTTTTGGTTGGGAGGAGTTTGCCATAGTTACCTGATTAAAATATTATCCTCCTTCTCCTTCTCAAGTTATACCTACTCTGACCTAAAAAAAGCACCCCGCACACCCCGAAAAGGAAAAGGCAAGTCGAGTGATCGTGATGACCTGGTGTCCATTGTTGGTCCAAGCTTCAAAAACAAAAATCTGATTGAAGCGTTGAAAGGTAAAAGACTTTCAAAGTTGCACAAGTAATCATTGTGCTTGGTTTGTACATAATGTTCTTTGGGAAAGAGATATTAACAACAACATAAGCCTCGATTTAATAAATCTTTCCAAGGATCTTGAGGCATTTAACAGCTATCCTTGGAATTATGAAAGCTTCAAAATGACTATGAATAGTTGTTGACTCCGTTAATGCCAAAAACAGTCAACTTATATGGTTTTCTATGGGCCTTTATGGTAAATATTTCTTTTATCATGATATGATTCATCATTTTTTATTCAATAATGCTTTTGATTTATTGGCGTTATGTTATAGGCTTGGGCATTTGAAGCCATTCCTTATTTGAGACAACAAGTGAGCTAACAGGAAGAAGTTTCTTGTCCAAGAATTCTGAGATGGTTGTCGGCCAAAATTGATAAAAATGCAAAATTTCTTGATCTTTTCAATCCCCCCAAGGAAGCAGTAAGTCCAATTCTAATCAAGTTTTTATTTTAATTAATGATTAAATGATTTCATCATCATTCTTAATATATATACCGATTTATTTTAGATTGTCCATCCGTGGCTTGTTTCGACCAATCGAGAGTTGAAGATGCCATTTTTTCTTACTTTACGGTCTGTACAAACTTTATCGGACCCTAAGATCGTTGATGGAATAAAAATGGATTGTTTGGAGCAACAACCATCACAAGAAAAATAATTTTGGAGGGTGGGGCGAATGATGCTCCTCTTACAGTTTTTGAAACAACAAGATGATTATGATCATAATGGTTGTACAAATTTTTCTCCATATTTTGCCGCATCTAGCGAATGTTCTTCATGCAAATGTCAAGACTGCAAAGCGAAATACTATGGAGTGATTAATTCACTAACTACTTTAGTAAAGGAAATGACATCTAAGAGGGGTATCATTTCATCAAAAAGGATTTCATATCCAGACACTCCACTAGAGATCAAGGCGGCTAAGAAGAGAAGGAAAGACACTTCCAAGACATCATCAATCATCTAAAAAAGCAAGATTACAATGCCTCTGTCTTTGTCTTGTACCGATTTTCAGTGTGCAAGGGCCATAGAAGAGCAACATGAGCTGAAGAAGGTGAATGTACATCATCTGTTCCAAAAAACAAACAGGCACATATCTGTTTCAACAGATGATACATCTGCTAAAAATTATCAAACAGATATATACATCTGTTGCAACTGTTGTCTAACCTGTTACATCAGATTCGTTATCTATTTCAACAGATGAGTCTTATGTTGCAACAGATGGGTCATCTGTTCAAAATTATCGTACTGCTCTGATTTACCTATTTAAATTTATCCCAACAGATAATCCATCTGATGCAACATAAGACTCATCTGTTACAACAGATGGAAAATATGTTGTATATCTCTACTTAGCATTGACAATTCTGGATTTCCAGGTGGATGTCATATCTATTGCCGAAGAGCATAATATGACAGTTGATAATCCATCAACTGCTTCCAAAGATGAAAAAATGTAGTCTGTCAGTTTGGGAGAACGAAAGAATTACCCTTTTGAAAGGTTCAACATCTCAGACGAGGCTCCAAAAAACCTAACACAGTTGATCAACGACTATTCAGATTGGATTGCCAATGGGCTGTTAAAGCATCATGCCGGAAGGTATATAAATTAATTTTTTGGATATTGGTTTATACAATTCTTGTTGTAAGAAGCTGACATTAACACATATAAATCATTATGTAGAAAACAAAATGACGAGCGCTACAAAGTGAACGAATTGAGTCTTGGTTTTGATATGTTCGACTCTGTTGTTGCACATTCCAAAATGAAGAATTGGTTCTATTTGATGTCACAACCCCAAACTTGCTGGAATGATGAGGTTTAAATGCCATACATATTACTATTAATTAATACTTTATTTAATTACATCTGCGTATTGACTTTTTCATCACGTAATTTGAAATATTTGATAATATGTGCAGCACATCGATGTCATTTTTTACTAACTCCGAAAGAAGGTCAAGTTGCAAAAAACACAAGAACAATATAGATACACAATGGGCAATTGTTTGTACAAAGTTTACATCAATAATGCCTACGATAGGTATTGTCAACAGCAACCGGAAGTTTCCCAAAACGAGGAATGCTTAATCAACATCATCAAAGGTTTTAGCATTCTGGCTGGCTTACCTTGGTATTTGGTCGACGAAGTGTACATCCTAATCAATTGTGGTGATGAATTCCATGGGGTGTTGGCTGTCATCGTTCTAAAAGAGAGGCGTATTCGAGTTTATGACTCGATGTCACGAAGGAGACGTTTCGAGCCGTCATTTGAGATACAAAAGATGGCCAAAATATTCCCTACTTACCTTGATATGAGCAGCTTTTTGGATCAAAAGGTTCGTACTGATTGGTCGACGATTGAAGCATACCGGGATAAAATGGCTAATCTATTTGATGTACAATATGTTGACGGAATTGCTCAACACACCATTGGTAGCCTGTAAGTTTAAGTGTCATGATTTAGTTTCATTTCACAAATTTCACAACGCTTGCATGAACTGCAAGATATGGATTATTTGTTTTTTTATAGTACAGGGATTGCGGTCTTTTTGTTGCCACCTATACCGAGTATTTGAGCGATGGATTACAAGTACCAAATGATGGACTTGATGCCGGATTACTCCGCAAAAGATATGCTGCTCTTTTATGGAAATATTGAGAAGCGAAAGCTCAGAAGCCGTACGCAACCGAAGTTCAAGATCCACGACGATTAAAGCCGAATTCCATAGCACTGGATGAAGAACAACTTGTCCATATTGATTAGATCTTTATAGCTTGAGTCTGTCAATGTAATAACCTATCCTCCTTGGTTTAACTTGTTGATTTATTTGTAGAGCGTTTGTACCCATAATGATTTTTTTTACATTTTATTTATTTGTTGAGTTATTTCATGTATTTTTGAAGGCTTTGATTTATTTTATTCTATCTATGAATATAATTAATTTTGAGTTTTGGACATGTTAATTGAAATAGAGTACTAGATTCAAATATCGTTATAGATAATACATCTGCTGCAACAAGCTACATATCTTATCAGACAGATTTAGACATATGTTGCAAAATGAGAAGTAACACGTAGGTCATCTCCTGGAAATTATATAATAGGTCTTCCTACTTTTTTAATTTGCTCCAACAGATTACAGATCAGTTGCAACAGATAAGTTATATGTTGCAACATATCATAAATCTGTTGCGACAGACAGACGGGGAACATCTGCATAACGCAACAAATGAACAACCTATTCCAACAGATAATTAATCTGTCACAACAGGTACTATATCTGTTACGACAGATATAAAATCTGTTTCAGTATAAAAATTTAACTTTGCCATACATAAAAATTACTGGCCCTATATGTATAGTGAATTAACTTGAAGTGAAAATTTGTAATCGTGTTCGTCTCTGTATTTGTACATATTTTTTTTATACACGGACTCCAACCATTTAATTAGTACCCCATATGCCTAGACCCATTTCATTTTTCCCACAATGGTGTCGTACACACCAGTCATTTGTGTGCCGATCAGTAAACACTCGATGTATGCAAGCGAGTACGGACCGCACGTTGCACCGATTGTATTTTTGGGAGCTGGATGTTCTTATTTCGACCTTTAAAAATCCATGATTCTTTCGCCAAGACTTCAGCCTGCAAATGATCCATCAACTTACTCAGCGTCAATAACTTGGGCAACAACTTCAAGAGTGGCTGCATGTGGGTTGAAAATGTCTTCTCGCTGAACACAGGTAAGTTGCAGTCATAAACCTTAATCTTTCCCTCATATAGTAGTATTTCAACAGTGAGAAAATAGGTGACATCCATATTCATGACTACAAGGATTCTCTTTGCCTTGGTCCAGCTCTTGCCGTGTGGATATGGCCTCTTCCCTCTAACATATTTATTCGCTTCTTCATCCTATTGGAACGTAGAAACTAACTGATCAAATCTCGGGCCATCGAAATCAGCTATCTTACAGAGTTTAACGTACCTATCCTTGAAATTATTGTAGAAGTTGAGGTCCATTATCCTATCGGCAACATCATAAGCATCCGGGTACGCTAATTGCCTGCCCCTCATGAGGCAGAGAATTTCATCAACATACTGTGGTATAAGAAGACAATTTTTAATAGGTTAGTAATTGTAAAGAATAAAAACACAGTCGAAAGAATCCGATGCAGAGGGCTCTCTAAATTATTTCATAAATTACTCAGCCAACGCAACTTATGCAACAGATGTGTATTATGTTGCAACAGAATACCAAGTTTTTGCAACAGATTACACATCTACTGCGTAGATTCTTCTTCATGGAGTAGATTGGAAGGGTAGGTTAGCAAAAGTAAACTTATTTTCTCCTCGTACCACACGCATATATTTATCATATTCGAGAAGTCTTTGGCGTCAAATGAATGCATGGTGTATTCTTTTTGAACCTTCATCTTGATAAGTTCTTCCAGTTCCTTCTTCTTCTCCTTTCCAAGCGCCGCGAATATGTCCACCTTCTTTGGTGGCCCTTGAACTTCAACAACGATTGGATCGGGGGGAGTTGCAATTTTTGCTGATTTTAGAATAGAGAGAATTTGTCTAATTTTTCTTCTATTCCTCCTAACCTCCACTGTAGGAGTGCATGGCTCCCTCACCTCGTTAGATGGTATGACACCCCTCCTGGATTTCAACTCTTCGACATCTTCAGCAATAGCCTCTAGCTTGTCGAGGAGTTTATCCTCTCTATCCTTGTACACTTTGCATTTGCAATGAGAATATAAGGGTGAGGAAGGGTGAGAGGGACCACTGTAAAGGTGGGAGAGACCGGTGTAGGGGTGAGAGGGAGGACCTGTGCAAGGGGTGTTTTCAAACATCTTTATTTTTTGCTGAGCACCAACATGCTCATAATCACGACTGGCAGCAGAAGCAGCAGTAGGATGGCTTCCACTATCACAAACAACTCCACCAGCAACACCCTCAGAAGAAACACCCGGATCTGTTGTAGTTTGAGTTTGGTCGTGAAGAGCTTCAATATTAGACTGACCTTGCCTAACTGCTCTTCTTATGGATGTTGCTCCATCCAATTAATTCTATATTAACTTCACCATCGGGTCTTCTTTTGTATCAACAAGACCCAAAGTAAGAAAAGAAGTCATTCCCAGCTCATCGATGGTAGGCACGATCCAAGGATGCGCAACCTATGAACAAATGATAGGAGGAATTTAAATCATATAATAATAATTTATAGTCAGTTGGGTTACATGGGGCTTGGGTTATGTTAACACAGCCAACTTATGCAACAGACGATCTAGCTACCGCAACAGCTGATCTGTATGTTGAAACAGATTGATAATATATTGCATCAGAAATACCCATCTGTTGTATAATTTACAGTAGATGGATAATCTGCTGAGTAGGGTTTAGAGAATAGAGCAACATATGTTTAATCTATTGCGAAATATGGATCGTCTGTTGCAACAGATTACCCATCTGTTGCACCAGTTGCAGTTGACGGGTAATCTATTGCAACAGATGGAACATCTTTTTCAATATCTTTCTTTGAGGAAAATTATTTTAGTTGAAAGAATACGTACTGCATCATCTGGAGGGTTAAAGAGATCAGCCTCGTTAATTTTTTTTTTGCTTCTCTCTACTGCATCCAACCACCTAAGGATCCTAAGATAAGAAACCTTATCCGGGTAATCCGTAAAATGCTTTCGGAGGGGAGGAATGACTTCATATGCCCATGCCTAAAAATTGTAAACAGGAAGCAAACAAAAAAAAGTCACAAGTATATTCAATATAAATTAATGAATGAGTAAAAATAGTTATCAATTTTACCATGAAAGCCCAAGGAAAGCCGTATAATGTGGTCGTCTTTGGCTTTTGCTTTTTCAGTAAATATTTGACGGTCAAGTAGTAGCTGTCGTAGCCCCAGGTATAATCATTGAATTTTCCAAAATCATCAGCAAGTACCAACAAATCACGTTCTATGACTTTCTTGACGTCTCTTGCCAATAAAACGGAATGGACAAACCAAACTAAGCACAATTTCTCCCCGTAGTGCTTTGGTATGTCTTTATTCTTGAGATCCGCTATCAAATTCTTCACTTTGTAGCTAGGTCCAATAATGCCCAACAAACCATCATTTTTTACCTTGCGTTTGTTGGACCCTTTGTGCGGTGTTTTCTTGATGGCAACTTCTTTCGGACGATCGTATCTCAAGCCCGTCACAATGGCAAACTCTTTCAATCCAAAACAAACCGGCATGCCATAGTAGTTGATCCACACTTCATCCATATTATTTCTGCCCTCCTTCGGACCTCCATCATCCCCCGCATACATAATCCTGCCCTTGAGAAGGCCATATACCATGATCATTGGGAAACGGAGAGGGCAGGGCCCAGACAACTCAAGAAAGTGTGTAAAGCAGCTCTTCTTAAAAAGTCCATCTATGTTTTCCTTCTTCATAATACTCCTAAGTTTGTCAAAAGGTTTTTTCAACTGACATTTAAGTACAAGATCACCAAATACTATATTAGGGTTATTCATCGGCATCGCAACTCGAAACTTGTCAATACTAATGGTTTTGACAGAATCATGCTGGAATTTCGATATTATTTCACGCCCCATTGGTGAGGAGTAGTTATCACTTTCATCGGCTTCATTTTACCTTGACTGAGATTGTTTTGGAAGTTTCTCCGAATCTATCTATACTCTAGCCTTTTATGTTTGGTGATCGAAAGTTGATTCACTTTCTCCACTTTCAGTTTCTTTTCTTTTGGGAGACATCTTTTAACTACAAACAAAATAAAAATAAAAAATACATTGCATTTGATGTCTGCATAATTTTTTTAAAAAAGGTGAGACAAATTTCAATAAATTATTCTTACCACATAATAAAAAAAAATACTTTAACGGACAACCCATTAGTTGGGACAAATAAGGAATCCGAATTTGTTTGAAGACCCATTTAATATCTCCCCACAGATATTCCACCTGTTGCAACAGGTGGAGAAATTTCAATAAATTATTCTATACCACATTACAAGAAAATACTCCAATGGATAACTCATCCGTAAGAACAGATGGGGGATCTGTTTGAAGACCTATTTAATATCTCCCAACAGATCTTTCACCCATTGCAATAGATGGACCACCACCACTACAACCAATGCCACCAAGATCACCACCAATGCCACCAATACCAACACCAAGACCACCGACACCATCGCCATAAAACACAACTACCAACACCACCAACAACAGCCACCAACAATACCACAAACACCATCCAATAATACCACGATAGTTAACAAAATACTGAGAGAAAAACTAGGGTTTTCTCAGGTGCTTCCTACTTTTTAGCATCAAAACTCAAAATTGTTAACCCATTCTTGAAGATAATACAACTAAAAGTCTTTTTTTTATCATTAACTAAAAAGACCTATTTATTAGAATAAAGAACAAATATAGAAATCTTCTCGAACTCTATTACATGAAAAGATAGAGAAAACAATGAATACAAGCAGGAATGAAGTCGAAAAAAATAACTATATGTAGTCGTAAATGGGCAAAAAATTGACCTGTTTTGAAGGGTTGAACAATATGTTGAGTAGTTTTTGTTTGTATTGTTGAGAGGGAGAGGACACCCCGAGAGAGAGAGAGAGAGAGAAAGAGAGAGAGAAGAGCGAGAACTTAAGATTTGAAATGAAAAGTGTTTTGCACAAATGGATGATTTGTATGGGTTGATTTGTAATTTTGAAAAAGAATGACAAGTTTTAAAATTGCTAATTTGGTCCGAATTGATCTTAATTAATTTTAATTTTTTTAAAAGATATAGTTTTTTAAACATTGAGTTTATGAGAACTCATTTCAACTCAGAGTGATCGATTGACGACTCGGGTCGGGATGGACGCAATACCAACGCCATGCAATTGTAAAGACTCGATTGGATTTGTAGTTGACCCTGCAAGCTCATTCATTCATACCTAGTTCCACCTAAATCAACTTAGGTACTATCACTATCCTAACATTGAGTTGATGAGAACTGATTTCAACTCAGAGTGATCGATCGATGACTCGGGTCAGGATGAACGCAATACCAATGCCATGCAATTGCAAAGACTCGATTGAATTTATAGTTGACCCTACGAGATTATTCATTCATCCCTAGTTCCACCTAAATCAATTGCAATGAAATCTATTGCAACAAATGACTAAGTTGTTGAAAATTTTCAAACAGGTACATATATGTTGCAACAAATGACATATCTGATTTAATTATCAAATAGATATTTGCATATGTTGTGACAAATGACTGAGTTGTTGGAAATTTTTAAACAGATATTTATATCTGTTGTAACAGATGACATATCTGATTTTATTAATTATCAAATGAACATTTTCATCTGTTGTCACAGATGATTGAGCTGTTGGAATTTTTAAACAAATATTTATATCTGTTGTAACAGATGATTGAGCTGTTCGAATTTCTAAACAGATATTTATATATATTGCAACAGATGACATATCTGTTTGAAAATCTTTTTTTCTCTTTTAATTTTAAAGAAAGAAGCTTCTGGTCCGAGTAGATAATATCAAGTAGTAGTACTTACTACTAAAGACGGTAAAAAATATTTCTTGAATATCTCAAAAGTGAATTCATTGAGTAGTCTTGTCTTGTCTTTTCAATGTCAGTAGTCTTAGTATTCCTCGTGCCCCTCAAATTATTAATGAAATTAATGAATATAAATTAATAAATATTGAAAACCACCACGTTTACTACACAATACATCTATAGAAATTATCTCATCTCTTTCTTCAGTTGTAGTTTATTTTACTCAACTCTCATCTTTTCTTTCTCCTCTTTAGGGTCACAACCTTTTTTCTCTCTTTTCTCTTCTCTTCTCATAAAGATCTTTTCGGATCTAAACTCATTATATCTTTCCTCGACTTAAATTTTTGTTTTGATCTCCTTTTTGATATTAAGATATGGTTCATTATTGCTCTTTTATTCTCGTCTTCTTATTTGTAAGTTATTTACATCTATTTTTTTATTTAATTACTATTTACCCATATCATATTTATTATATATTTTTTAAGGAACTTGTAAGTGTTGAATAAATAATCCGAGAATTTTTATTACAATATGAGAAAAAAGTATTCTGTTGGGAGAAGTTTAAAAGCCTTGTTGGCGGTATCATTTTTTTTGTATGCATTTTGTTTGTTTCATTATTGTTGATGCAGTTATTGATGTTGTTGGTAGGGCTGGCGTTCTTGGAACTTGTGGTGTGGTGTTGTTGATGGTTTCGGAACAAAGGATGTTGTTTCTTTGTTGTTGATGATGTTGTTGGAACAAATGTTGTTGTTTCTTTTTTGTTGATGTTTATGCTGTTGTTGATGTTGCAACAGATGGAGAAACTGTTGGAACAAATAAAACCACCAGAAAGGCTGGTTTGATGTATTCCATCAGACTCCACATTTGTTATAATAGACTCCACATCTGTTGCAACAGACTCCACATCTGTTGCAACGGATAGATAATGTTCTTTTTGTGACATCATTTTTTTTCCTCTTCTTTGTAGATATAAGAAACTTATAGTTGATCAACTTTTGACGGACTATTGTAAGAGGCTGCAGTAAAGATGAGATCAGAGGAATAAACTGCTTACAGATGGAACCACTTCATATGTGGAAGGTATGTATTATTGATAATGTTATTGTGGAAACACACACAGAGTGCATTGATTTTGTGAATGATGTTTTTACTGATTAGTCATAGATCATTCAAACAA
>NW_025892111.1:0-3430 GCF_002878395.1 Capsicum annuum | reverse complement strand
TTATTTCTTTTTAGTACATAAACAAAACAAAAATTCACTAACCAAACCCAACATTTCTAATCTTTCCAACCACCTTTTTAGTTCTCTCAGTTTTTCCGTTTTTGTGTGTGCAAAATATATATATATAGAAATGTTGTGCATGCATATGCATGTGCATGCTATTCTTTTTTCAACCCTTTTTTTAAAATCTTTTTGCATGTGTGCATGGTTCACATACTATGATTATTATAACTATGCCTTAATTATACGTAAACTAAATGTAACTTTAAATTTTTTTTAACATTACTAACTTTTAAAATATATCATCCAAAATCCAAAACCAACCTAACCCATATTATTTCAAGCTAATAAACGATTCATCTACAAAGACATAAAGTGCAAATTATATAAAATAACAAATTACACATGCTAAATAATATAACAATTCGTCGTAACGACTTCATTCATGCTTTGATTCACGACAAAATTAATAAAAATAAATAGTTTAAGATGGGATAAAAATCTGTAACATAAATTAGACCAAGTATCGAAACAAGAATGTCGTCACCGGTAACTCGAACGGAAATCCATACACCTAACCCTAACTCTTTTCCTTTTAATCTCTTTCTTCTTTGTGTTACTTGTTTTCCTTCTTTGACTTTTTCTTTTTTTCTTCAAAATGTTGTTTTTAACTCCAACTTTCTTTTTTCCTCTTTTTGATTGTTGTTCGTCTCTCCTTTTCTCCTTGCACTTTTTTTTTAAAAAGTTATTTGGTCTCCTGTATTTTCTCTTTATTAGTTTTGTATGCCAGGAATAGTCCGTGAGTGTTTTTTTTTTCCTTCTCATGTGTGTGTGACAATATATAGGGTGTAGGGGGTTGGGAAGTTGAGGGAGGTTGAGAGAAATTAGGGGGGCTGGTTAGGGTAGTTTTATAGGATAACATTTATCTTTTTTTAATAAATAATATAAATAAAAGAATATTAATTTTTATATTTTAAGAAAATACTATAATTTTAAATAACTATAATTATGGTAATATTAAAACTAGTAGTCTATTAATTTAAAAATAATGAAATATCTTTTTGAATTTCTATTTTGTATTATTTTTAAAATAAAAAAAATAAAAATAAATAGATAAATTTTAAAATGTAACCTTATTTATTTATTTATAACTAAAAATTTATTAAAAATCAAATAAGAATTAAAATAATATCAAAGAAAATAAAATATTTAATACCGATAAATAGATTAAAACTCGGGGAGGGTAAAAAATCACGTGTCTACAACGTCAGCATTAGGGGGGGGGGGGGTTATTCCCTTTAAAGATGTTAAGGGGTAAATAAACGAAAGTTAAGTTTAAGTATTAAAGTGAATTTGGAGGACAAGTTCAGGGGGGAAAATGTTTTTTCTCACTTAGTTAATCTATAATAAAAACTCAATTTATAATTGAAAATTTCCTTTTTCTCTCTCTTCACAGGAGATTAAAATTTTAATACTAATAAATAAATTTCTTTCATTTACTTTTAATTGTTGTGACTTATATTAATTCATTTATTTTTGACTGAAAGAGAAAGTTTAGGTAGAAGAACGGACAGGGTTTAGTTCTTTGTATGTTATTAAACTTGCTATTTGTTTATTTTTGAGAAAAAAGGGACTAACTCTATTTTCACTTTAATGTCTGAGTTTTGGCTTTAGAGAAAATTTGGCTATTAAGTTTTTTCAAATTTTCAATTAGCAAAATGACCTACTGGAAAATTTGGCTATTAAGCCTCTTCAAGTTTTCAATTATCAAAATGGCCTACTTCTATTTTCTTATTGGTCGGATTGATAATCGATCTGTATATATATAAGTTGGATCAATAATCGATCTATCATATTAATAATCGATTTGTCCATATATAGATCGGATCGATAATTAATCTGTCAGATTGTTAATTGATCTGTCGGATTGGTAATCGATCTGTCTATATATCGGTCAGATAGATAATAAATATGTCTAAAAAATGGATCATTTTCCTAAAAAAAAAAAACTTGTAGTCTATTTAATTAAAAAGAAGACTTGAAAAGGTCATTTAACAAAAGATCCTCTATTTCAAAATCCCAAATTGTAAATTTTGAATATATAGTGAATTTTAATTCTTGATAATTATAAAAAATAATTGTACACAAAATTAAGGTCAAATTGTGAAAGTTATAATTTTTATTCTTTTTAAGAAAAATACATAGGTAAAAGACGCATTCCTCCTTTTAACCACTTCCTGTTTTGTTGATAGATAGTGGCAGAATCAATTTTTTTTTTGTTAAAGAGGTTCATAAATCGAAAGAAGAATACACACGAACTAGTCAGAGGGGTTTCAACATCTATTATATATACATAAAAAATAATTTTAATTATACATAAATAATATAGTTTTCCGTCGAAAGGGGTTAAGATGAACCCCTTGGCCATATAAGTTGGCTGTGCTCCTGGAGGCGGATCAGGTTGATTTAATTGATGAGTCTATTTGCCACTCGAAGATTCCGAATCCTGAATCTGCTTCTGAGGCGAGGCAACGCAATCACGGTGTCGAAGAACATTTTCGAGTTCTGCTCAGTATCTAATTTGTTGTAGGAGTGTGAAAACTTGAAAGACAAAATAAAATAACTTGCAAGAAAATATTAAACTACAATGACAGTATCACAGAACTTTTTGTGACGTTACTTCTTTGATCAATTTTATAAATGTCTCATTTTTTAAACATATAGTAATATGTTTGGAATCTATAAGTATAAACTCAAAAAATATATTCAAGGAGAAACAACTAAATATTATTCACCAAAGCAACAAAAAAAATAGTTTGATATTAATTAATCTCCTTATTTTTGTTTAATATCCACCATGTAGGAAGATTGCTCCATGCTCATTAATCTCCCAATTGCACCATTTGTTCGTACACCTACTCTTATCTTTTTGGTAATCAAACAGAACAAGACTATCTGGTGGTATTGTATGTATAATAGCAGCATTAGTAATATATTGTGCTGAGCATGTTAGTATATAATTACCACCTGGTTTTGGGAGGTCAACATCGACAATAAAAGATTGATTCGTGCCCTGTGTAAATGTAACGTGTGGATATTGAAAACTATTTAAGTCACACATTAAGTTTAACTTGTTCGTAGATGTTGATAGTCCATGTTTCTGGTGCAGGAGCTACAAATGAACAATTAGTGATGAACAAAAAAAATAGGAAAAGGATTGGAATGTTTAGTACTATAGTAGAAGCCATATGTTCTTTTTGGTTTTACTTGTTCATTTTTTAGGATTTTCTTGTGTTCTTTATATAGCATATAATTTTCTTGGTCTAATCTAATCCTTGTAACGGATTAGTATCTATGAATATCCAGTCGAAATTTATCTTCTTATCCAAATTAGCGAAGGTTTTAATGATGTATTGAAATGTTTTTTTTT
>NW_025892110.1:0-3535 GCF_002878395.1 Capsicum annuum | reverse complement strand
AGGCATTCAAGAGTTTTGATACGGAATGTGAAGTTTTGCGTAGCCTTCGCCATAGGAATCTTGTAAAAGTCATTACTAGTTGTTCCAATCATGATTTCAAGGCTTTAGTTCTCGAGTATATGCCTAATGGGAGCCTTGAGAAATATTTGTATTCGCATAACTACTTCCTCAATACCAGGCAGAGATTAAGCATAATGATAGATGTGGCATGTGCTTTGGAATATCTTCACCATGGATGCTCATCGCCTGTGATCCACTGTGATCTGAAACCTAGTAACGTCTTGCTGGATGAGAATATGGTTGCCCACCTCAGCGACTTTGGAATTTCAAAACTGCTTGGTGAAGATCAAGGTGATTTGTACACTAAAACATTAGCAACTTTGGGGTATATAGCGCCAGGTACGTCTCTTAGTTTTGCTGATTATTCCTTGTCTCTTAGTTTTGCTGATTATTCCTTTCTTTTTTTCCCACCTAGAAATTATATTGCATCTTTAAATGAGTTGTTGAACTGTAGAGTATGGACTGGAAGGACTAGTGTCGACAAAGTGTGACGTCTATAGTTATGGGGTCATGTTGCTGGAAACGTTTACTAGGAGAAAGCCTAATGAGTTTGAAGGAGATCTTAGCTTGGCGCAATGGGTGAGTTATTCACTTCCAGATGCTGTAATGAACGTCGTAGATGCAAACTTGGCAATACCAATGGGTAAAGGATTACAGAAGGAGCTAGATGTTGTGGCATCAATCATGAAAGTAGCATTAGATTGTTGTGCTGAATCTCCAGCAAGAAGGACTAACATGAAAGATGTTGTAGGAATGCTACAGAAGATCAAGATTCAACTTCTTGCATGTTGAGCATGTTGTTGGAATCTGTCATTGCATGTCAATTGTTTGTTTCAATGTTTTTCAAAATAGTTGTATTCATGTAAGGATTGCTTCTTTATTTAACATTTTGTTTGTGGATCTCTCTGTTTCCTTTTTATATTATTGTTGCCAAATGGTGGAACATTTAAATTGAACAACTAAAATCAAATTGGTCCTTTCGAAAATCTTGAAACTGAATGAATTGGTTTTAAATTCTTAGTGGAATTAACTGAATGAATACAAGACATATAAATGTTTTACATTGGAAACACTAACAGGACATATAACATCATGACAACAAACATAACGTGCAATGACAAAAAATGCTATATATCATAAAGCTAAACGATAAAAAAGGCAACTCAGTGCACGGGATATGGAGAAGGATCGCCCCCAGGTATTGTAACACAGCCAACCTGCCCGACACAAATAGCAATGACTGATTCCACGACTCAAACTCGTGACCTATAGGTCATGCTGCCCCAAAAGCTTACATTACGATAAGTGAAGAAACAAGATAATTTGCATTATCTTTATACATTCTTTTTTCAATACGGTACCTATACGAAACTCTAATGAAGCAGAAAATCAGGCTACATTCTTCAAGATTTTTCAAATCAACCAATTCAGATTAGAAAAAAATTAGTTAGACCCCTCAATGTTAAGTTCTAATTTCTTAAGTTAGGATTACAAAACTTCACGTATTCTGCACTTTGTCCTAGTCCATTTCGCAGCCATACTGAGCCCGTAAATTTAACAATGGACAGTTAGTTAAATTAGCTCCAGGATCTGCCTCCTGTTTATCTTCCACCTTCTGTTCGAGTAACGTCTCACAGTCCGTTTTTGGTACAGTTGATGGTGTGACAGACAAGTCCAAAAATGCATTCTTCGCTCTTCGGGGCCCTTTGCCATATTATCAGTCTAACTCTAGGCTGACCCCTTTGCGCACTTTATTGGAAGATCACCTACTGCTACTTTAGTTTCTGGAGGTTAACTCCTCGAAACGATGATGTTGATAAAGAAACTGGAAATGAGGTAGATGATTTGGAAGATCAGTCTCTTGCAGAAAGTGACTCAGACGAGAAAATGTGTAAATTGTGTTTCTATTATTAGGTGGTGAAGTGCCAATCACAGAACTAATTGTTAACCTCCACGACTAAATTTAATCTTCGGTTTCTTCAATTCTTAATAAAATTAAAATATTTATTTTATCTGGATAAATGCTCTTTAAAATATTTATTTGGGTTAATTTTGTCATTTAAGTGACGATTATACACTTTCGTGTTTACATATATGAGATTGTATAAATTTTGTCGTTTAAATGAATATTTTTATCAAAATTAGACCTTTACTGAGATAAGCTTGAAAATTAATTCAAACGGGTAAAGTTTTGTTTTAAATATAAATTATACTTAAAAATAATTTATTTGGATGAATATGTGTTCGATTTTATTAAATCAAGAAGCTTGAAATTAAATAAGGTACTAATTGGCATGAAATTTCAATTTAATTTGGTTAATCTATTAAATTCGGCTATAAGTGAAATCAAATGATCATAATTGCAATGCAATTCAACCCGACAAGCCCCCCAAATCATGAAAATCTCTCTCTTTCCATCTCATCTCTGCACACCTAGAGCCATCCCTTTTGACTTTTTTCTTGAGTTTGTGTTTTTCCAAAGCCAAAATCCAATCCAAGTTAGAAGGGTCAGTCAATCCGAATTTGTGGGATATGTTTTTCTCATCTTTTTGTCAAATCTCCAACCATTCCTTGACTAAACCAAACTATTTTTATTTTTCCACTATAAATAGGAGTGGATGCTTCTATTAGGAGGGGGGTGGGGGGTGGGGGGTGGGGGGTTTGAGGATCCATTGAGGAAAAATTAGGGATTCGGGAGGAGCGTTCCTCTAATCTCACGTAATCAAAGAATACACTCGGAAAGTCAATCTCGACGGAAGGTTAAAGTTCCGGCGAACCAAATTGTAACTCCGGTGGTTGGAAGTTTCGACTAAAAACTCGTCGTCCGGGTTTGCTGCCCCTAAAAAGGTAAACTTTTCATTTTTTTTCTTTTTTTTCTCATCGCATGATTGTGTCTCGTCGAATTTATGATTGTTGTATTTAGTTTTCCTTCTACTGGTGGGATTGTTTGCTGTAGAAAGCATTGAAAGCTATAAGTTTTACTTGATGGAAATGGTATAGTTTTCCTTTGTCACTCTTAATAATTACGTCGAATCATGGATTTTGTTGTTATGGTAGTATTCAGGTCATATTGTTATGGTAGCTCATTGTATTTGATACTGGAATGTGAATGTTGTTCTCATGTTCTCTTTCTCGAGCTGTAGTTTGATTCTTGCTCTCACGTCTCGTTAAGTTTTGCAAGACTACTGTTTGGAAAATGGTCATTCTATCTTCATTTCTTGAAGCGTTATTAGTATCCAAGAATTACCTCCACGTGAAAATGTTGTTTAATTTATGTTCAGTTTCCTTTTTTATGTGTTGTGTTTCTGATGTTTTCTTGATAAACAAATGAACTAGTAAAAGTTTGTTCCTTTGCTTTGATTTATTCGCAACCATTATCTTCAGTTTTTGTTTGTTCTTTGATTTGTGTGTTTGGAGTAAGTAGTTCACAAGTGTCTCTTGATTCATAATATCAAACAGGGCAAATGAACTAAAT
>NW_025892109.1:0-1528 GCF_002878395.1 Capsicum annuum | reverse complement strand
ACGGAGGGAGTATTAAATTTTCCGCACTATTTTCCCAATCAAGAAAAGAGGTACCCATCAAGAAAAGAGGTACCCATATATTTTCCAATTTAATGATTTTTTTCATAATCTCTTGGTCATATGTACTAACTTCTCCTAATTACGTAATATGTGATCTCTTGAAAAGGTACATTTTATTGATAAACTTTGTTTGCATTTCTCTGTATTTCTTAGAATTTGTTTGGATGATGGTTTGTCATGATTTCGTAATGTATGGTACAATACTATGTTTGGATAGAATGTATCGTTCACTACTATTTAATAATATTTTTTTTTATTTGATTTGGTTTGTGCGTAAAAATTCTAACATATTAAGGTGGTAAGTAATATGGGATAAATGGTAAAATAGGAATAGAAAATATTATATGAGGGTATAATTGGGAAAATAAATAAAAAAATCATGCAAAACCACCAAATTGGTGGTTCAAAAAAATGGACTATTCTATGATTCTCAAACCATGAAATGTTATCATACCATACCATGCCTTTTAATTTATAATAAAAACAAACATGATTCCCATGATAACCATACCATACCATGGAAAACCACCATCCAAATAGGCTGTTAGGAAAGCTAACACAACCATCCACAAACAACGATATACTCTTATCTTCAGGCTTCATCCACCTACTCATTACAATTCAAATAATTATTTATGTTTCTCCTCTCTAAAAAAAAAAAAAAATTCTAGAAAACAAATATAAGGACACCCCTACCCCTCCCTACTAGATTTGATTGAATTTCTATCGTGAAGTGTAACATGTAATCATATATTTCTAGAAAACGAAATCAAATAAAAAAGAGAAGGAGGGGGGGAATTGACAAAAATTCCTGACCACTTAAGACAATACAAAAATAGTCAACACAAAGGTAGTTTTCTTTCAGATTTTGAGAGTGAAATATCCAATTTCTGACAAGGAATCTAGTCAGAATAAAAAAGTGAAAATGGAAAGTTTTTAAAATAATATTCTTTTCCTATTGGTGCGGAAAGTTTTATTTTGCATCAACTCTCTTTTTTTTTTTCCTCTTAATTTTTATTGGTATAGATATTTGTAACTAAGTAAATTTTCGATCGTTCGACTATGATTGTTGTTTTCAGTTTTATTCTATTTTCTTTTTTATTGATGATGGAAAAATTAAATATCAAAAATTTAAAATTGAATTTCCTAAGTGGTAAAACTATTTTTGAGAATTTATATTATACTATTTATTATAGTTACATTATTAAGGATATTTTTAATATTTAAAATGTTAAAAATTGAATAGCCGTCACATTTTTTTTATTTTTTTTTTTGTAACAAATGTAAATATTACCATTAACCATCAAGAACAATTACATCTAAAGAGCACTTAAACACATGATCAACCTTAAACAAGATGTCATGCAATTTAAGCCTCCGACAGACTAATTATCAAGAAATCTCTGGAGCCAAAAGCTAAATCTAGTGGCCTTTTTTGTACCAGACATGGCTGCTATTCTTAAATTAA
>NW_025892108.1:0-8131 GCF_002878395.1 Capsicum annuum | reverse complement strand
ATAATAATAATAATAATAATAATAATAATAATAATAATAATAATAATTTTATAAAATAGTAACAATAGTAGTAGTACTTCATTCATTTCTAAATAAATGATTTTAGCCTTTTCATTTTATCCCTACATAAATGGTATTTTGAATTTCTATAAAGATAAATGATAGATATTATGTTGGAAATACTATTTTAAATCATAACTCAAATATTGAATTGATAAATAAAAGTTTGAATTTAAAATAAAATATATAAATTTTTGAATTAAAAAAAGATAAAGATCATATTCAAAACTGAATTTGAAAATACTTTTTCAATATGCAGATTTTATTTAGCTATTTAATAGCTTTTTGAACTTTTCAATTTAAATTTAAAAAATATAACAAATATTATTAAAAAAAATAAGCTTTAAAATATAAAAAGATAACTTTATTAATTTATTAAAAATAGAGATAATAACTAATAAACAAGAAACATGTGGTATAGTTTATTTAGAACTCTTTTGGAATTACGTTGAGCTTATTCTACCAGATATTGTAATTTATACAATCTCTTATTTTAAAATTTTGATACAATCTTATTATTTCATAAACTTATCTCTTTTAGATATTATAAAATATTTAAAAACCATTTAATTTAAATTTTCAGTGAAAAATAATAATATTAATAAATAGATGTAGTAGTGGCCGTAATAATATATTTGACTTATTTGAATTTTAAATAAAAATTAAAAATATTAATTATAATAATACCAATAATAATAATTAACAGAAAAATAGTAATAGTAGCAGTAGTATTACATTGTACGAATAAAGTAATCGTGGCACTAATAATATAATATTTATAACAATTAATTCCACTTATAATCAATAAATATGAATTTTATTTGAAAAGACTAAATATAAGAAAAGAATAATTAATTGATTTTAAAAAAGAAGAACTATCATTAACTAAAAATTAAAAACTTAAGATTGAAGAGTTCTAAATAAACTCTTACCATTCCACAAATTTATTTCTTTTAAATGTTACATCAAATTTATTTGAATACATACGATTTAATAAATAAAATTAGCAATAGCAATTAAGATTTTTAGCCTATCCTAATTTTAATTATACAATTATGATTTAAAGAAAAAGGTAACACCTAAATAATTTAAAAATTAAAAATCACCTTAGTCAATCTAAAATATTATTAGCATTTGAAGTTAGGACTCTAATTAATTAATAATAATCTATAGACAAATAAGAGTTAAAGTAATAATAGTAGTACATGGTGTTAATAGAGATAGTAGAAAATAATAATAATAATAATAATAATAATAATAATAATAATAATAAGTAGCACGGGCAGTATGTAGTAGTAGCATCGTAGTAATAGTGATCGAAGTAACATTGTAGCATCGTTGTTGTTGTTGTTGTTGTGAAATTTGAATTCGAATGAACTTTGAGTTGGAATATATTTCTAACTTCCTAACCTTTCTATAAATACTGCTACAATGCAATATAATACTAAGCCTTCACTTTCCTTCTTTGTTATTGATTATTAATTTTATTTATGATTTTTTTTTTTAGAAATTTAACATTTTTATATGCAGATGATTGATAGTGCTACTACAGATTAATTTGTTCCACTATATCCAAGTTTTAATATAAGTAAGTAATATTTTTCTGTTTGTTTGATTTCTGAAGAGCATAAATTCAATTACGTAAATGAAAAATAAAATCATCTTTAATTGAGAAGTTAAGTTGATTCTTTTTAAATGATAACTTTTGTTATTATTTTGATATAATTGATTTTTAAAAATAAATGCTCATATTAATTTATGTGCTTCTATTTTTTTTATGAAGAATTAATTATTTAATATGATGTTATAAGAAGTTATAGAGAATTATAAAATTTAATTATTATGAGTTGAAGTTTGAAATTCACATCAATTATTCAATATTAGATAAAATTTAAGTTGTAATAGTTTATCTATTTCTAGTTGAATTTGAGATGAGAATATTTTGATGATAAGAAAAGTAATCTTATAGATAGTATTATATTTTTATTAAATTTTTAATAGATAAAGTAAAAAAAAGATCGTGATGACTAAAACACAAGCAACAACTTAAATTTTATAATGATAGTTTCTTTTGTTGGTAATGTTTTAATTAAAAAACATAAAATATTAAATCATCATGAATTTTTAATGTTGTAGCCTATGATATAATTAAATATTATGTTCACAATTACACATTAATATTATTTTCCGCATAAAAATTTATGATTTTACTTTTTCATGTAAAATTCATTTTCAAGAATAATATTCAGAAATAGTACATGCATTCTGGAAATTCTTTTGATTCTTAGGATGGGTTAATAAATTTTTTTAATCTCAGTAAATAAAATATATTATAAAATTATAGTTTAATAGATGTAAAAGTATTTAACTTGAATTTTGAATTATAACCACATAGAACATATTGGATTATTTCAGAATCTTCTTTTAATTTATATTTTATTTATTTGACATAATAAAGCTTATTTATTCTAATTTCTATATAATGAAGTAATTAGATAATAAACATATTACCATTCATAAATTTTAAATGAAAAAAAATAGGGAGAGTGTGGAGATGAAAATGGAGGTAAGGGTGGGAGTCGTGGAGACCGAGATGGAGATGGAGGTGGAGAGGTCTTTCTATATATAGAGGGAGAAGCTCCATGAAAGAAAAATTAATGATTCATATAAATCGCTTAGTGAAAAATGTCTCAAAGAAATTCAACGAGTAACTAATAATCCTGTTATACAGAAAAACTGAAAAAGTAACTATTATGCCCTTTTCTGACGAATCGTATAGCTTTACGATTTCATTGACTAAAAAGATTATTAAATGAATTGTAATTACAATTGAAACGATCAAAAAGGAAATGTGAGTTAATATATGCTCTAAGGTTGAAAATATCATAAAAATCTTAAAAAAGAAGAGTCCCTTAATTACATAAATCTAAAATAAAAATCGAAAATTGAATTCAATATAAGATCTATTTATCCTTTTTAGAAAACGACGTGTATGTATGTATGTATGTATGTATGTATGTATGTATGTATGTATGTATGTATTACATTGAGAAATAATATTGTAGTTACACTTTCTTTAAGGTAATATGATTTAACTTGCTCGAAAGAGATATTTTAATATAAAAGTATTATAAGTAATACTTTAATATTATCCGTGCATCGCACGAGTACGTATACTAATCTTTTTTAATTAGCACAGTGCACACCCTAGTAAAAAAATTACTGTCTTTAATGTTAAACAAGTTAGTTGGTATGCGCAAATTTTGGCGAGCAATTATATTTCTTATAAATTACTATAATGTATAATGCAGTTTACAAATTGCAGATATTGAAGGCATAGTAAAAAGGCCAACAACTGTATACCCAAATTTTGAGAAACTAATCTAAATATTGCCTGTCTTTTAAATTTTTCTTTCTTAAGTATAAGAATTGTTGGGTACATTCTCAAGTAAAGTTAACTGTGGTTAGTGATTTTTACCATTTTTAATTCTTTTCATGAGTATATATGAATTAAAATAGATTTGGCCTAATCCATCGATAGGACCTCAAACTTGTTCCGAAAATTTACTTAGACCCCTAAATTAAGGTTTGTACCTATCAGACCCCTAAACCCCCGATTTTTGTTCCAATTGAGCATTTTTTGCCTACATGGCACACCGCGTGTTGTCTACTCTCCGAAGGCGCGTGAGTAGTATTTTTTTTACTAAATTTTGAATAAAAAGGTATCACGTGGCACTGAGGGTCCCCCAAAAATTATTAATAAAACAAAACTTTAACAAAACACTCAACCATATATATTCGCCCCTTCCCCCCCCCCCTCCGACACACACACCCCCCCTACCCCCCCTCCCCCTTTTTCCCCCCTTTTTTTTTTTTTTTTTTTTTTTTCTGAAACTTAATTTTGTTCATCAGTTGGAAAACCAACAGCAAACTTGAGGAGTAATTGGATCGATTTCTTAATCAATTTCAACTTTAAGTTAATTCCCTTTTCAAAAATCAATTTCTTGACTCCACTGTGATCTTGTATACTTTACTCGTAATTTCAATGTGTTTTCAATTTCAAATGATGTAATTTTACCCAAATTGAATAAATTGGATATCCAAATTGTTCGAGAATCTGAAAAGGTGGAAGATTGGACACCCAAATTGTCCAAAAAGTGAAAAAATGGACACCCAAATTGTTCAAGAACATGAAAAGGTGAAAAATTTGGAATCCCAAATTGTCCAAAAAGTGGATAAAATGGACAACAAAATTGTTCAAGAAGCTGAATTGGTGTTGGTGGCGGTGAAATTTATCATCTCTATCTACTTCTCCATTGAAGAAAATCTACTATTTTTCTTTCACGCTCATGGTGTGGGTGCGTTTTCCCCGTGTGTGTGTATTCCGTGGTGTGTAAGTGTGTGCGTTCTTATGTAAAAGAAGAAAAATGGAGATGATGATGTGGGTTTGTGCGTATGTTCTGTGTGTGTGAAGAGTAAAGGGGGGCGGGGGTTGTATATATGGAGAAAAAGGTTCAACATTTTAAAAAAAGAAAGGAATATGTTTAATCCACGTGGAAAATACTGAATGGATTAATTATCCACGTAAGCATGCTTAGTAACACGCGTTGATAATGTGATGAAACATGGGGAAAAAATGCTCAATTGAATCAAAATTCGGGGGTTTAGGGGCCTGATAGGTACAAGCCTTAGTTTAGGGGTCTACGTGAATTTTAGGTACAAGTTTAAGGTCATATCGATGGGTTTGACCAATAGATTTCAATTATAAATTATTTTATGATACACATGACATAGATCTACAAATCCATTGGATATTATTTGACATAACATAATTGTACTTGATCAAATCTTTTTCCATAAACAATGTATCAAACTATCCTAATATTAAAGTGTTGCATCAATAAATTGTTAGAATTTTGTAAACATTCTTCTTTCTTAGATGAAGGGTTTTGTATCTCTATAACTAGAAGATAGATCTACAAATCCATTGGATATTATTTGACATAACATAATTGTACTTGATCGAATCTTTTTCCATAAACAATGTATCAAAATATCCCAATTAAAGTGTTGCATCAACAAATTGTTAGAATTTTGTAAACTTTCTTCTTTCTTAGATGAAGAGTTTTGTATCTCTATAAATAGAAGATTTCTCTTATCTAGTCATAATACAATAGCATCCACAATGTAGTTTTTTAGGAGTTTTGTTTAGGGGTAGATTTCTCCTAATAGATTTTAAGCATTTTGATTTAGTTTTCAATATGTAGGCTTCTTGGTCAATCATATCAAATAATATATTTTTATTATAGTTTTTTCTTTGTCACCTGATTTATCATCTTTATAGTTTGAGAACTTTAAGATTCTGCATGACGTTCTCTCGATTTCGAACCCAACACAAATTACATATTTTCATATTTTTCCTTACAATATGTGAGATTATATGTTTTTACAAACTTTCAAATGTACATAATTCATAATTGTAGGAAGATCTAACATTTCAATAAATCAATAATAATCCGTAGTTCTATCAAAGTCAGCCTTAAATTAAAGCTTCTTGCGAAGGCCCTGCCTTTTTCCTGAACAATCGGAATAGAAGTCCTATTTTCACCTTTCTCGAATTCGCTTTCCGTGGTGACTAACTGAATATTTTTAGATATAAATCTCATGCATACTCTAAACAACTTCTTTACATTGAGTATGACTTTATCTCTTTTTTTTTTATATAAATTTCGAATCATCAATTTATTTTTACAAAATATAAACTTATAGGTCAAATAATTTTAAACTTCTGTAACAAAGGTGAAATTACAAAAATTTCAAATTGAAACCCTAAGTTTAGCCCGCTCAATTTCATTCTTAACCCGGCCATTTGAACACCCCTACTAAAGTTTGATACCTTTTGGACTTTTATAGTATTTTTTTAAATTTTTTGAGAATTCATCAAACTTCAAACTATGAATCCGCAAACAAACCAAGATTTATCCATATACATTGCAAGTAGCTTTTTTGGGACTATTGTTAATTAATATTATAAAAACTAACGGTCAACATTTAATTTAAGAAGAGAAAAAATGATAGAAAAGAGTAATTATAATGAGGTGATTCATCATGGATGACGAGGCAAGCACAATGAGGAGCGTTAAGCGATGGAGACTGGGAGGCAGGCTGCAGGTCCTCCTTTCCTTTCTCAAGTTGCAAACAAAAGGGGCCAATGTCCATGTCCTTGTGCTCACTGCTGCCTCTTCACCAGCATTCTTGACACCCCCTACCCCCTACTTCAATTTATCCTACCAACATCAGCTTAAGATGTTTAATGTTACTAACTAATTACGTAATTTTATTATAAATAATATGTAACATGATATTGTGAAGAGTTCCTTATCGGTATTTGGAAGTGTTTGCAACATAATTTAATTAATGAAAATACACTTTAATCATAAATAAAATATAAAGAAATAAGAATTTTATTGATTAAAGATATGGGTACAATTTTGTTCCTCTATTTATTCTTCTTTCTTGATTTTTTTTTTGTAATTTAAGGGTTGTAAGTAGCGTATTTTTCGAAATAGAAAAATTTAGATTTGATATGGATTTTCTCCTTAATTTGAGGATTGTTAGTAAAATATTTCTCAAACATAGGAAGAATATGACTTAGACAATTCTTCCTTGAATGAAGCTCAAGGTTCATTTCTTTACATGGTATAGAGCATGACCCATTTCATTTCCCATTTTCAATGTTAGGCCCCCGTGTTAAATTGTTCACACGTCCGATGCACACTTCTAAGTATGAGGAGTGTGGACATAAGAGTTTACATTAGCCCTTTAAGGAATAAGTGGTCTCTTTAATATGACTTAAAAAAATCTCACATCTTCATGTTAAGAGTTGAATTATGCTCAAGATCTATTTTTTTTATATTGTTATAATAGGTTAAAATAGATTGATAAAGATAAAAAAAAAAAAATTTAATGAAATATTATTTGTAAATCATACTATTTATGTCATTTTAAGTATTAACCTAAAATAAAGAGTTTAAAGTTGAAAATTTCACTTAAAAACATTTCAAGTGAAATAATAGTATTCACTATATTTTTAACGTTCAGTATTCATATTTTTTAACTTCAAAAGAATAATGTCCGAACATGGGGTCGATCATTCTCCTTTGGTTCATATATCAGCAATTTCAATTAATTTATTCCTTTTTTAAAAAAAGTTGACGTTTTAAAAATGAGATAAAAAATAATTTAGACAATCTTTTTATGATTAAAATACAGTATATTTCTTAATTAAGGAATATATAAAATTAAGATCGGAAAAGGATAAAAAATATCCCTGAATTATTTGAAATGGATTGCAAATATCTCCATTTATTTTTAAACTCAAAAATACCCTCCTGTTTATATTTTTGGCTCAAAATACCCCTCGATTAATTTTTTGGCTCCAAAATATCCTTCTCTGACAGAATGCCACCAGGCACGCCACGTAGATAAAAATTTCAGTTAACTAGTCTATGTCAGTATACACGTAGAAAATCACTCCATTTAATTCATCGAACCATCAACCCATTTTATTCTATTTAAAAATTTAACCCGACTCATATTAAAAAAATCCGAACCAAGAGAGAAAATTCAGTTCTTCAATTTTTTTTTCCGAATCATCCCTTTCACTGCCTTCCATTCCATTATTAACATTTTCAAAGTTACGAAACTCACTTCATCAACTTGTGGTTGTCCTACATTGCCACTTAACTTTCTCTCTTCAAATTTCAATTTCGTCTATGAATTATCATTTCTCTCACTACAATTAGGTTACTCATTAGGCAAATTCAGATAGGACATCCAGTAGCAATCCGACCTCTTAAAAATCGAGTCTACTATTTGAGGATCCAATTGTTTAGGGTCGACTTGACTAAAACCCGATTCTTTCGGGTCAACAATTTGAGGACCTGATTTCTTCCTCATCTTTTACCCTGATCGATCGGGAATATCTGAACTCATCACATGAAAAATCAGCAATCAAATTTTTCATTTTTTTTTTCTCTTGGGTCGGATTTTTTAAATATGGGTGGGGTTG
>NW_025892107.1:0-2023 GCF_002878395.1 Capsicum annuum | reverse complement strand
ATAATAATAATAATAATAATAATAATAATAATAATAATAATAATAATTAAAGAAAAAGTGGGCCCTTTTCTTAAAAAATAAAACTCATGCGTTTTTCTTTTTTCTTTTGTCACGTCGGCCGTAAGGGTTGAAATTAATTCACTTAAAAGTTGTTAAGGGGGTAAATAATTACTCGATTAATTTAGGGTCTAAAATAAGTTTTGGCTACTAGTTGAGGGGGGATTTGATGTATTCTCTAATTTAAAACATCAAGAGTTAATTTATCATTTTTATATCTATTTTACCTTTTTATTTAATATTATTAATTTTTTAATACTTAAATGACTTATAATAATTAATTAGGGGTGATATTTAGTAAAACTATGTTTGAAGCAGCTGAAGTAGACATGTCATAAATGTCTATTTTATTTTTTTAGTTACAATAACAACAACAAACCTAGTGTATTCCCACACAGTGGAGTCTGGGGAGGGGGGGGGGGGGGGGGGGGAGGAGTAAGATGTACACAGTCCAAACCACTACCTTCGAAGAAGTAGCAAGGCTATTTCTGATAGACCCCCGGCTCAAGACAAAGAATAGTAGTGAATACACAATAAAAGCATGAAACAAGATGGCACAACAAAAATAAAACATCCACACAGTAATACCTTACACTAAGTACCAAAGGCACCCCGCACCCTCGACCTCCTAACTCAACCCTCCCACATGCACTATCTTTCTATCCTAATTTGCATCTTCTATACCTTCCTATCTAGGGTCATTTTCTCGGTAAGCTGTAACTATTCCATGTCACGTCTAATCACCTCTCTCCAATACTTCTTCGGCCTACCCCTACCCCTCCTGAAACCATCCAAAGCTAGCCTTTTGCACCTACGAACTAAGGCATCTGTGCCCCTCTTCATCACATGCCCGAACCATCTCAACTGAACTTCCCGCATCTTGTTCTCTACCGAATCCACTCCAATCTTCTCATGGATAGTCTCATTCCTAACCCTATCACCCCTAGTAAGCCCACACATCCAACGCAACATCCGCAATCCAGCCATCTTTAATTTTTGAACATGATATTTCTTGATAGGCCAGCACTCCTCTCCATACAACATGGCCGACAGGACCGCCACTCTATAGAACTTGCCTTTCAGTTTGGGCGTCACCTTCTTATCACACAACACTCCTGAGGCGAGCCTCCACTTCATCCATTCTTCCCCAATACGATGGGAGATATCCTCATCAACCTCACTACCCCGTCATCCTCTTGCCTCAAGTCATTAAACTTGCATTTCATATACTCAGTCTTGCTCCTACTCAACCTGAACCCTTTAGACTCAAGGGTTTGTCTCCAAACCTTCAATTTATCATTCATACCTCCCCGCGTCTTATCTATCAAAACTACATCATCTGCAAAATATATACACCAAGGTATCTCACCTTGAATACGTCGCGTCAGCACATCCATCACCAATGCAAACAAATGGGCTAAGAGTATGTCCCTAATGCAACCCCATCAAAATTGAGAAATGCTATGAATCTTCTCCCGCCATCCTCACCTAGGTCTTTGCTCCATCATACATGTCCTTAATCGATCTGATGTACGCCATTGGGACCTCACTTATCTCCAAGCATCTCCAAAGCACCTCCCTAGGGACTTTGTCGTATGGCTTCTCTAAGTCGATAAATACCATGTGCAGGTCCTTCTTCCTTTCCCTATACTGCTCCACCAGTCTCCGCACTAGATGAATTGCCTTTGTCGTCGAGCGCTTAGACATAAATTCAAATTGATTCTCCAAAATAGACACTATCCTCCTCAACCTCTACTCGACTACTCTCTCCCAAATCTTCACAGTGTGACTCAGTAGCTTAATACCCTTATAGTTGGTGCAACTCTGGATGTCACCCTCGTTCTTATATAAAGGAATCATGGGATATAGTTAAATATTATTAATTTTTTCATACATCAATGACTTATAATAATTACTTAGGGGTGATATAGTAAAATCACGATTAAAACAGTTGAAACAGACATGT
>NW_025892106.1:0-1333 GCF_002878395.1 Capsicum annuum | reverse complement strand
TGCATGGTGCGTGATACACTATTTATCCAGGGTCCACTAAGATGTACCACGACTTGCGGGAGATATATTGGTGGAGTAGGATGAAGAGAGATATTGCAGAATTTATGGCTAAGTCCTCTATATGTCAGCAGGTTAATATAGAGCATCAAAAACCTAGTGGTTCCATGCAGGAGTTCACCATTCCTACTTAGAAGTGGGAAAAAGTGAACATGGACTTTGTGATGGGTTTACCTCACACTCATCATCAGCATGATTCAGTTTGGGTCATTATGGATAGAATTACCAAGTCAGCTCACTTTCTTCCAGTTTGTACTTCTTATTCAGCCGAGGATTACGCCAAACTCTATATCAGGGAGTTGGTCAGATTACGCGGTGTTCCACTATCTATCATCTCAGATAGAGGTACCCAATAAACCTCTTACTTCTGGAAAGCATTCCAAAAGGGTCTTGGTGCCCAAGTTCATTCAGTACAGCATTTCATCCTCAGATAGATAGTCAAGCAGAAAGGACCATTCAAACTCTTGAAGATATGCTAAGAGCGTATGCAATTGATTTCAAGGGTAGTTGGGATGACCACTTGCCTTTGATTGAATTTGCATAAAATAATAGATATTATTACAGTATTCAAATGGCTCCATTTAAAGCTCTCTATGGTAGGAGATGTAGATCTCCAATTGGTTGGTTCGAAGTTAGTGAGGCCTCAGTTATAGGTCTTGACTTGGTATTCAATGCCTTAGAAAAGGTTCAATTTATCAGAGAGAGACTTTGGGATGCTCAGAGCTGACAGAAGTCTTATATAGATGTTCGCAGAAAGGATCTCGAATTCGAGGTCAATAATTACATCTATCTTAAGATCTCTCCCATGAAGGGAGTGAAGAGGTTCGACAAGAAAGGGAAACTCAGTCCCTGATATGTCGGCCCCTTCAGGATTCTCAGTCACTTCGGCAAGGTAGCTTATGAGCTCGAATTGCCTTCAAACCTAGCCTCAGTTCATCCAGTCTTCCATGTCTCTTTTCTCAAGAAGTGCATTGTTGACCCAGCAGTTTTAGTCCCTATTCAAAGAATTGACATTCAGAATAGCCTCCCTTATGAAGAGATTCCAGTCAAAATCTTAGACTATTAGACTCGTAGATTGACGAACAAAGAAGTCCCTCTAGTCAAGGTTCTTTTGAAAAATTAGTCTCATGAGGGAGCTACTTGGGAAGCAGAAGTATATATGCGTACCAAGTATCCTCACGTCTTCTTCGCCAATTCAGATCAAGCTCTAGGTAATAGTTCTCTTTTATCTTATTCAATTTTATGTTCATGTTCCCATCATAAAACTTGGTACCTA
>NW_025892105.1:0-7237 GCF_002878395.1 Capsicum annuum | reverse complement strand
CCCAATTTTGAACTTGTAATCCTAATTTTCAATTTTAACAAGATAATGTACCCATTTTGATGTGATGAAGCTTTGAACACATGGGTGCAATTTTTATTTTCATGCAATTAAGACTTCAATCTATTACTACAAAATGTGAATTTAAAAAGTTAGTGAGAAGTATGTTCATGGACACTTTGAAACATTACAAAATTTTGTTGATTTAGTTAACCTCCTCAACTTCGTATTGCTCAAGTTAGTTTATGAATACTTGTACCCTTTTTATGCTCTAAGTTACACTTGATTTCCAATACATTTTCTGAACAAAAAGAAGAGCTTTTAGGTCATACCTTTAGAACGACATAACCCAACTCTTCAAACTTTTGAATTTTTAACATGCCTAGGGACACGCAGGCTTCAGAACACTTCAAAATGTTTTCTCAAAAAGAGTAAAAATAAAATCTTGCGCTCTTATATTTTCTTTTGAGAATATGAAGAGAGAAAAAAGGGTGCTTGAGTTTGCAAAGAGAGAATATGGGGAAAGGTGAAACGGTTGCAATGATGTAGCCTATTTTTTGTTTTCTATTTTTATCCAAAATTTAATAAACAAAAACTAATTAAATCTATTAAATACAACTAATAATAAAATAAATATACTAAAAATAAAGTTGGCAGAGGTGGATACCCAAAATTTGAAAAGTTAAGGGTTAATGGGCATGAATCAGGTTATAGTTTTCAAAATAGGTTGAAACACTTACCTGGGCCTAATATTGAAGTGACGGCTTATTAGTTAATTGATAGACTATCACACATGTTCTCTCTTAGAAAAATGTTACACATCTTTTCTTTAGCTTACAACTTGTCTTGACGGCCCGTCACGTGGGTGACGGCTCATCAGCCATGTTGTCTGTTTTATCCAGAATGTTTCACAATTTGCTTCCTTAATGATGAGGCATGAAGAACCTTCTCTTGAGTGATGGATCTTAAACCTTATCGTCGCCCTTATCCAGAAGTAGTCCACATTTTTCTTCATCTGACGAATAGGCGTGACAGCCCGTCACCTGAGTGATGGCTTCTCAGCCTTGGTCGTCAACCTTGTCTAGAACATGCCCAGTTTTTGTTTAAATTGACAACATTGGATTTCCCCTTTTTCCTGCATATCTAAACAACTCATCACCTACACAAACTTTAAAAAACACAAAATATTCACAACTTAAAAATTTAGGTTGCCTCTCAATAGCGCGTGATTTATTATCGCGGTACGACTTAGTTATCTTGACTTCTCAGACATCATCGAGATACACAGTAGACAACAACTTCACATCATCTATTAGACCAACATAATTCTTCATTCTTTACCCATTAACTTTAAATAGACTTCCATCTTTACTTTCAAGTTCCACCAAACATGATAGAAAAACTTGACTCACTTTGAACGGTCCTAACCATCTTGATTTCAACTTCTACAGAGAGAGCTTAAGTAGAGAGTTGAACAATAACACCCAACCGCCAACACGAAAGTCTCTCTTCTCTATTAATCAATCATGGAAATTCTTGATCCTCTCTTTATACAAGTCAGCTCTTTCATAAGCTCCGAGACAGAATTTGTCTATCAAATTTAGCTGTCCCATTCTTAACTCAAGCATGGATAGATTAATTTTTCACATCCTTTCCTTTCTTTTTCCTCAAATTCAAGCTCTTGTAGAAGAAGCACCCATCTGATTAACCTTGGTTTAGCATCCTTCTTTGCCATATAATACCTCAAGGAAGCCTGGTCTGTATGAACCACCACCTTTGGCCCCAATATGTAAGCATGGAGCTTTTAAAAAACATAGACAACCACGAGAAGTTCCTGCTCAGTAACAGTGTAATTCTTCTGTGCCCAATTTAATGCCTTGCTTGCATAGTAAATAGGGTGAAACAATTTTTCTTTCTTCTGGCCAAGCATACCCCTAAGTGATACTTCAATTGCATCACACATGATTTCGAAAGGCTTAGACCATTCTAGAGCAACAATGATAGGGCAAACCATGAGCTTCTCTTTAAGGCATTTAAATGACTTCCTACAATCCTCATCAAATACAAACATAGCCTCTTTCTCAAACAATTTGCATTGTGGATTTTTCATTTTGGAGAAGTCCTTAATAAACCGATGGTAGAATCCAGTATGTCCTAAGAAACTACGAACTCCCTTCATAGAGATGGGAGAGGGTAATTTCTCTATTATCTATACTTTTGCTCAGTCAACTTCAATCTCTTTATCTGAAATTTGATGTTGAAGAACAATGCCCTTCTTCATATGAAGTGGAATTTCTCCTAATTCAATACTAGATTGGATTCCTTGCATCTCTGTTGTGCTCTACTCAGGTTTACCAGACACAACTGTAAAGAATCATCTACCATAGAGAAATTATCCATGAATACCTCTAAGTTGTCCTCCACCATGTCGAAGAAGATAGACATCATGCACCATTGAAAAGTGGCAGGTGCATTACACAGACCAGACGACATCTACTTAAATGCAAATATGTAATATGGGAATGTGAATGTTTTTATCCCTGGTCTTTGGGAGAAATCAAAATATAGTTGTATTCTGAATACCCATCTAGAAAGCAGTACCAACCCTTTCCTTCCAGGTGATGAAGAATTTGATCCATGAAGGGAATTAGGAAATGATCCTTCAGAGTCGATGAGTTTAACTTTTGATAATCCATACAAAATTTCCACCCAGTGACTGGCCTAAGTAGAATTAACTTATTTTTTTTATTAGCGACCACAGTCAAGCCCCCTTTCTTGGGCACACATGATGGGACTCACATACTTACTGTCAGAGATAGGGTACACTACCCTTGTGTCAAGCCATTTAATGATCTTCTTTTTAACCAATTCTTGTATTGGTGGGTTCAATCTTCGTTGATGCTCTATAGTTGGTGTATAATCTTCCTTAAGCTAAATTTTATGAGTGCATATAGCTGGAGAAATACTAATAATATCGGCAATAGTCCATCCTAGGCCCTTTTGTATCTCCTAAGAATAGAGATAAAGGCCTCAACTTGTTTCTCTCCTAAGTTTTCTGCAATAATGACCAACATGGTGTTATCACTACCAAGGAATAAGTACCGTAAATGGACTGGAAATTCTTTTAGTTCTAACACCGGGGGATCTTTAATAGATGGTTTAGCCGGTGGGGTTGGATTATTTTTAAGGTCCAAATCCAACTTATTTGGAGCATACGAATATGATCCTATCCATGTTAGCGCATACATAGTCTTCTCATATTTTTTGATACCATCACTATCAAAGTTCATCAATACAGCAGCTAAAGTTTCAACAACAAATTTCTCCTCAATTGGCACTTCAAGCTCATCTTTATAGTACATATCCAAAATAGAGAACACACTTATCTCTTGGTACAGCTTCATTCACTGACAAACATCAAACTGAACTATTTTATCATTGAGCCAAAACTGTATCTCATTTGCCCGTAAATCGATCAACATGCTCCCGATTATGAGAAAAGGTCTACCCAAGATTATAGGTAACTCAAAATCCACCTCTCAATATCGGATCACAAAATCCGTAGGGAAGATAAAGCTTGCCACTTTTACTATCACATCATCTAATACCCTAACTGGCTACTTTACTGATCTATTTTCCATTACAAGTCTTAAGTTGGTGGGCCTGGGATCTCCCAAACCCAACCTTTTATAAACTATCAGTGGCATCAGATTAATACTTGCCTTAAAGTCACACAAGGACTTAGCAAGATCAAGTGATTCGATAGTGCACGGAATGGTGAAAGCTTCCATATCTGCTTTTTTCAACACCATGGATCTTGTATAAATAGCACTACAACGGTAAAGATTATCCACCGGTTTGTAGCTCACCATTCTTCTTTTTGTGACAAGGTCCTTCATGAATTTAGTGTAGCCCGGCATTTGTTCTAGTGCCTCCACCAAAGGTACATTCACCGTCAACTATTTTAGCATTTCCATGAACTTGCTAAATTTTATGTCATCCACCTTATTCTTCAATCAATGAGGAAATGGATGGAGTAGTTTTGGCATTACTTTAACCATTGCTTCTCCATCCTTTCCTTTATATTTATCAAACTCATTAACATACTGATGTTTAGGTGAAATCTCATCATTATCTAGCTTCTCAGACTCCACTGGATGGTTTTTTCTATTTTTGCATCTAACTCCACCCCATCATCAATCACAGGTTTGCCTATAGAAGGGCCTGGAAATATTTTACCACTTCGCCATGCAAGAGCCATCATTTTGAAGATTTTGCACTATATCACTCAGCAACGTTTCACTCTTCTTCTGATTAAATAGTACAAATAATTGGTTCATCTGCTGTTCTAGTTGCTTGATGGAAGTAGAATGTGAGTCGACTAACTGACTCATAGAAGATAAGTCAATTTTTAATTTTGTCGCTACATTGTTAGTTCACTGAACCCCTTTCAATAACTTTGCCATCATATCTTCCATAGACATCTTACCTTAACTAGTAGAAATAGTATCACGACTTCCAGGAGGTACATATAATCCAATACTGTCATTTTTGCTCTTCCAGTTCCCTTGGTTATGATCCCTATAACCAGACTTATCATAATAGTTCCAACCTTGGTTTTCTTAGCTATTGCCTTGGAAACCCCCTAGTTATTCAGATAATTAGCGTCCTCCTCAAAATTAGAATAAGCTCTACTTTGTTACCCAATGGCTTTCACCTTTTTAGTCTCCCAAAATAGAAAATTCTTAGTGAGCAAATCCATCTGGGTCTTCAGGTGTGCCATATCTTGGTCGCACTTTAACTATTTCCGACCTTGGTCTACAGACATACCACTAGACATAGTAGATCTTGCTACCCATGAATCCCTGGTTTTTCAAGATCTACTCTTTTTAGTAATCCTATAAAGAATTTTCGAAGCTTCCAGAAAGTAATATCCATAAATGCTCCACCCGTAGCATTATCCATATCCATCTTTGTGATAGAATTCACAGAGTCTCTATGAAATGTATATTAGTCATTTTGTGGTTGGGACACTGCACCAACTTCTTCTTGAACCTCTCCCAAGTCTCATAAAGATTTTCGGTCAGGAGATACCTGAAGTTACTAATCTCATCCCTTAACTAAAACATCCTGGATGTAGAAAGAACCTTTCAAGAAAATCTTCTTTTAACTACCTCCAGTTTGTTATAGAATCAGGAGTTGACCCATTGAGCCATGGTGTAGCCTCCCTAGAAAAAGACAAAGGAAATAGTCATAGATAAATTACATTTTACACTACTCCTAAATTATCACAAGATTTGCAAATAATGATGACTTTCACTAGATGCATGGCTAGATCATCACCCGCAAGTCTACCAAATAGTCCTTTAAGATATAGAAACTGAATCATGGTGCTTGTAATGCTGAATTTAGCTCTAGTGCCAAAGGTGGAGGGATAATAGCTCCAGTAGCAACTACTTCATCCATCTCATCCTCATTCATATCAAGGTCAAATTGCACAGCTTGGTGGTTTGTCTTCTCTCTGAATAGGCAATTTATATTCATAGATGCAGCTATACCCTCAACCCATCTCCTATTTATAGACTTAATCAGATCATCATTCCCCAGGTCCTTATCATTATCATTTGCCACTCGACTTGAGTTATCAGCATTTTGCTGATTGAGTTGTGCATTAGCCAAAGAGCTAATCAATCAGCTTCTTGTTGGTCAGCTATTCTCCCAATCAAGTGAGGTTCTAGATTGAAGGGTAATAGTAGTTCTCTTGACCTTCTAGTTTATAGCATATACAACAATGAACCTATAAAAATAAAAAACAATAAATAAAGGTAAAATTTAGGAAACTTAACTAAGAGTCAATTATCATAGATATACTCAATTGACAATAGTATTCCCTGATAATGGTTCCAAAATTTGATACTCCTAAATTACACCTCTTTTATGAGAGAGTAAGCGGTTGTTTGCAAATATATAACCCAACTAGGTTGGGGTCAAATCCCACACGAAATATGATGTTAATTAAAGTTATTTGTGATTCAATCGACTAATAGATAATAGCTTCCTGCAAATGGGGGGTTTTTAGAATTCAAACACTTATGATAATTTACTTTGATTTAGTTACCCAAAATCGATGCTTCAGTATTTCAATATATTGACATGGTAAAATCTAGAGTTGTGTTCACTAGGAGTATTGATACTTACTGGACAATATTTGTAGCAAAGATTCTTAAAATAAACAGGAAACAACAGATTATCACTACCGACAATTTATTCAAATATCTATCAACCAAGTTAGATGCTAGATTACCTAATTCTTTCAAACTTAGGAAATACTCACATTAAATCCTTATTTTGTCTTAAGTTAATTAACCTTGTTACAATGTTAATCATTAGATGGAAATTTAACGTTTCCAAATACCCATTGATAATTCACTTCCTCTTAATTAATTTATTAGTTCAAACAAACCAATATGAGGTTCAATTTTTTGCATCCAATAGATAATACTTATTACAACAGAATAATCAAGCAGTTCCTGTAGTTCTTAGAATCTCAACCAACTACTGAAATCGTAAGGCAAAACTCATAGATCCCACAGCTTTAGTTATGGGATTTAGTTTATCATGATGTAAAGATAAACAATATATATGTATAATTCATAATTTAGAAATTGTTAACTTACAAATGATGAGAATATAAGGTTGTTCTTCTTTCCAAATCACAAGAAAATCCCAAAACCAAAACAATAATCTCCTAAAAACTAAAATATAAAATTTAGAGAAAATTATCAAAAAGTTGTTGTTTTTGTGTAAGTTCAAGATGATTATGAAAACCTAAGACTTTTTTCTTAAATACTCAAGATAATTCCGAAGTTAAATTTCAAATTCTTACTTTTTTGCTCCATAGCTGACGACCATATCTGACGGCTTATCAGAGATTTTAGTACTTATCAGACCAAGTCATCAACTACTCTTTCAAATCTTTATTCACTGCTCACAGCTGACGACTTGTCAGATGATTTATAAAAGAGTTGATGACTTATCAGGTTAAGTCATTGATATTTCATCCCAGTTTTTATATGTTGCTCTCACCTGACGGCTCCATTTGATGACCTATCACCAAGTTGATGTCTTATAAGATAAGTCATCAACTTTTCTTGTTTAGCATATTTATTCTATCTATGGGTGATGGCCTCATGTGATGACCCATCAGATAATTGACGACTTATCAGACAAGTCATCACTA
>NW_025892104.1:0-2973 GCF_002878395.1 Capsicum annuum | reverse complement strand
ATATATTTTAAGACTCTTAATTCCATTCTATATATTTATTTAATAAAGTGAAAATTAAAGGAAGAAGATTAAATGATTTTATCTATTGTAAGGTCTTCTAATGGAGAATGTTTTTTTTTAAAAAAGTTTTTTTTTTTTTTTTTGGTTTCACGTAGGGGTGTTTTTTTTAATTACATTTTAATATATATAAGGAAAAAGATTAAATGATTTTATCTATTGTAAAGTCTTCTAAGGGGGAATTTTTTTTTTTAAAAAAGTTATTATTATTTTTTTCGGTTTCACGTAGGGGTGTTTTTTTTAATTACATTTTAATATATATATATATCATTACTATTTTTCTTTGTATTATTACTATTTTTATGATTTCATGTTGGAGAAGGATAGAAGTGTAAAATATTATGCATTCTTACCTAAATTAAATAAAGACTTAAATTACTTTCAAGTTTTTTTTTTTATATATATAAAAAGTTCAAAACCTAAAAAGAACTAAAAGACTTCAAAATTTTACCTAAAATATGTTTTCTAATATTTGAGCACACATAGATAATCACTAACTATGAGAGTATTTTCCCTTTGCTAATTATCCTATTTAAGGAATTCTTTTCTAATTTTGCACTTAAACATTAATTAATTCTTTTTAAATTTTTATATATAACTAAAAAAATTAGTGAAAAGAGGACCATTAAATTGTGAATGAATTTGAGTCTAATTACACGTGAACCAATAAAAACAATGTCATGTATTAATTTAAATAAAATTATATTTCACATCAGAATTTGTTAAAAGGAGGAGACATTTTTGGACTTAAATTTAATGTTAAGGGTATTTTTGATCCAAATAGGTTGATGGAGAGGTATTTTTGAACCAATAGAGGAAAAAGGACATTTTTGAGTTATTTCTAATACATTAAGGGTATTTTTGAGCCAAATAGATGGATGGAAGGGTATTTTTGAGCCTAAAGGTGGAAGAAGGGTATTTGTGTACCATTTTCAATAATTGAAAGGTATATTAGACACTTTTCCGAAAAATTAAATACCGACTCATTTGAAGGACAAATCGAGCAATTAAACATTTGTATTTTTATTCCTATTTTGTGTTGTTTTTTAATTTTTACCCCTCAAAATATTTTTTTTTTCTCGAGACAAATTTATTTTTTCTCATGATATATCCAACAACTACAAGTTATGCCCCGCACTTTTAAAGAACATATGCGAATTGCATTAGATATTAGTTTAATTACCAGCTTAGCATAACAATTAAAGATCAATTAATTTAATTTAAAGAATAAAAATTAAAGACTAATCTATTTGAATAACACAGTGAAATGAAAGTATATGTGACAAATAAGTCAACATATCTACAGATAATGCTTTTAGGAATGTTCCAAGAAGTTCACCAATGATTATCTAGGAACGATCCTCGTTGTCTTGCAAACTATTTTGTATAGCTGATTTATCTAAATGTATTGAAAAAAAAAGAAGATTTATCTAAACGTATTATGGTCAATCAAACAATTCTACAATATTATCTTGTTTGCCAAAAAGTCGTCACTCAACTTATTACATAGTACATGTTATTGAATTTTTTGTTGTAGTTGTAATAATTGTTTCCCTGAACTTCAAAAAATTTTATTGTTGTATTTGGTGCATGGCAATACTAAATGAACCTTGATGCATTAACTATACCAGAATTTATATATTAGTTTATATATGTATGGTAAGATACAATAGCAATAATAACATATTTGTGTAATTTTACAAAAAAAAAACTCTGTGGAAGTACAACAGATCTTATTTGTACATTGTGAAATAAGAATACAATGTAGAATCAAATTATTGTGGGGGTTAAAATTATTTAAAAATAAAAATATCCTATTAAAGCAAGTGATTCATAGTCCATCTACTTCCACATAATTTATTTGATCTTTATTGACTTGATACTTTCCCTAAATATATACTAGTACTATTTATTAGTAGGAGTTTGTTTTGCTAAATTATCCTTTGAAATCTACTTTTACTTACTATTACTTTATATGTTTACTTAATGACAGTGATAATATTGAAAGAAACTAATAAATTTATTTTAATTTGCTGAAATGGACAAATAAAAAGGAAAAATTATTTTTAATAAAAAAAGCCAACTAAAGTGGGACGCTAGAAGTGTGAGAATCTTTTTGTTGTTATATATCACCGCACAATAATCCATTCATTATTAGTCATTGCATAAATTATCTCTATATTATAATCCACACACAGCTAATATCCAAACCAACCGACGTAAACTTGAATTAACAATTGAGAAAAAGTACAAATATGAGTTGTGGTGCAATGGATGGGGTTGCTTCACTCTTAATCAGCAGTTGAAGGTTCGATCCTGGGTATGGAGAAAAATTTTGTTGAGAGCGTTGCCACCTTAATAGGCCCTGCAACGCGCGATTCGAATTAATCGATGCTCCAATACAGATATCGAATACCAAATACCGGATGGAAAACAAAAAAACAATTGAGAAAAAGTTGGAAAAGCTTACCTATGAAGTTTCCACTCTATTGCACGCCAATTGGCTCATATGGGTAAAATGAAAACACGAAGCAATGCTTAGCTATTTTGACACGAGTCTTTTGAAATCGACTACTCGTACAAGTACTTCTTTGTTTCATAGCTGGAGCTTTGGACTATCTTTTGTGGCCTTTCTGTGAGAGTTGTTGACAAAAAAAGCTATAAAAGTTAGCGAAACATCCTAACAATTGTACAAATCGTTTGACCCTACACCCAAAAAAAATATGCATATGCGCATTGGCTTTTTACTTTTATGCTAACTAGCTGCCAGCCTTAACCCCAATTCCCCAATTCACTTTTAATTTACTCACGGTCAGTTTGAGTCACTAAAGAAGACAACTGATGGGAGCTCCCAAGAAGGGGTAGAAGAATATATTACTCTCGTCGTTTAATAATATATATTTACTATTGACTTGT
>NW_025892103.1:0-4717 GCF_002878395.1 Capsicum annuum | reverse complement strand
ATATTTTGTGACAAAATTATATTGTCACTGAATCATAGATTAATTAGTGACAATAAAATGAGTGTCACTAATTATTTATAGTATTAGTGACAAAAATTTAGGTCACAATTAAATATCAAATTTTGTAGCTAAAACTTACAATATTTAACTATGAATTTTAATTTGTCGCTATTGCGACAACTTATTTTTTATGATGAATTTTTTTTTTGTGTCTAAAATTATAACTAATTTAAGACAAAAAATAGTGTGTCACGAATTGGATCCATTATTAGAGACAATAAAATGAGCGTCACTGATTGTTTATAGTATTAGTGACAAAAATTGTGGTCACAATTAAATTAAATATCAAACTTTGTTGCTAAAACTTATAATATTTATCTACGAACTCTAATTTGTCGCTATTGCGATAACTTATTTTTTATGACGAATTTTTTTTTGTGTCTAAAATTATAACTAATTCAAGATAAAAAATAATTTGTCATGGATTGGATCCATTATTGGTGATAAAAAAAGGGTGTCACTGAAAACTTAAAATTCATCACTAATGACACTCAATAAAATGGCGTCAAAATATTTTTTGGTGAGAAATTTTAGAAGACAAAACTTTGCTACGAAATTTAACGTTTCGTCACTAAAAGTATGTGCTTCATGTATTTAGATACGAAATATAATTTTCGTCATAAAAAGTTAACAATTAGTTACGAATTTCATGTCGTAGCTATATATCAATTTTGTTGTAGTGCTTCCGTTGCAACAGATGGCTCATCTGTCGCAACAAATGAGTGATATGTTGTAACAAATAGCTCTTGTGTTGGATTCGTGTTTGAACTCTATCCATTGTTGGAAAAACAGCACAGTAGCAGTGTACCCAGATGGAAAATTCAACTAAAAATCATAATTTTACTTACCAAAGTCAGCTATGAAGTAATGTCAAAGTGATGTACCAAACAAAATTTGACCTAAAAAATTAGTCAAGTAGCAGCAGTAGCGGTAACAACAACAACAACAATGGTCATCCAGAAGAAGATGATGATGATGATAATGAAGAAGAAAATGATGATAATGAAGCGGAAGATGATGAATAAAGCAGCAGCAACAATGGACAACAAAAATTACGAAAAGAGAGAAAACAACAATGAATGAGGAAAGAGAAACGCGTGTTTTCCCCTCTGTTTCCTATTAATTAGGTCAACATTTGGATCAAAGAGCAAATTAAAAAACTTGTGGGCTATTCTCAAACTTTTTCAACTTTCTTAATCACTAATAAAGTAATTGTGACCTACACTCAATTATTAAAACTTGAGTCACCTACACCTTATTTTCAAATTCTTTTGTTACTTTTAACTCAATTGCCCTAGATTCTTTACTCTAAATTTAATGTTTTAGAAAATATAATGAATAATGAACCGTACTTAATGCTAAGGGTAAAATAGATAAACTATCCATCAATTTTTCAAACTAGATAATATTATTTGACATCTATTTTTAGTATAATGGACAAGTAAAATTAGACATAAAGCGTATCTAAGATGAATATAATTAACCCTTTTTCTGGGTGGCAAAGTTATATCATGCTTTAACCATTAATTAGCAGAATATTTGAACTAATTAGAAGTCATTTGATCGAATATATTTATGGTATGAACCTAATCATAATCACAATAATACTTTTATTCTAAAAATGATAAAATAGGATGATATATTAATAAAAGATAATTGACATTTTGATTCCATAACAGAGTCGGTAATTGAAGAAGAAAATTCATATATAGAATACATAATACAATATTCACATACATTGATTGATTGGTCTTAACTAATAGGGACAATGCATAAGAACATGAATAGACTGATCAGTTACAACAACAAATATCAGAATGCCAAGAGGGAATAAGTTAGTAAAATATTGGGCTGATCAGTTATAAATATCATTGAGCAACGTTCCATGTTAATAACTGACATGTTTATCTTTATTGTGCACCATTAGATATATTATTAAAGAATGACACTCGGATAAATTATTAAAGAATGACACTCGGATACAATTTACACTTTTTAATATGACTGTACTAGTTATATCTGTCAACATTCTAGTTTTGTATCATTGTATTAAAGGACCTTGATGAAGTGAAAGAAACTACTTAAACTAAGCAACCAGGTTCCTTAAGATCAACCATAAGAGTGAAGTAAAGAACACAGTATTTAGCGTGTAAAACATCCTTGGGATTAAAAATCAGAACCCACAGTGTGTAGGGTTTCAGCCAAACTTCACAAATTTCAACGAGCTGTTTCAAATTACAACCATATAATTTAAGGAACTAACTCTAACACCTCAACTCAGCATACCCTATCCCTGATGTGACTTCGAAATCATTTCCTTCTAATTCTATGTAATTATTTCATGGCTACTATTTCATGTTGTAATAAATGGGTTGCTTGAGACAAATTTCTTCTACTTTTGGTAACTCATCAATGTCAACAACAATATATCCAGAATATTTGGTGTGTATATACAATAAGCAAGAAACTGGATAAAAAAATCATTTTATATGATTATGTGATGATTAACTACTTGGGAGGTGGTTTTTCAAATTTTTTTAACGAGATAGTTACATTGTAGTGCAACTCATAAAGTTACTTAACAAAGTTTAGTCAAGGTTTTCAATGCTTACTTAAATTGTCCCAAATGAGAAGCTTAAGGGGGGCAGAGGGCTATTATGGGACTAAAGCCCCCTCCTGAATTCCAAAAAATCCAAACTCAGAGGCAAATGACGGATCTTGATGAGATGAATCCAAAGGAACAAGAATCGTCTCAAAATTCCATCCACAACTCCAGAAAATCACAAATTACATACACAATCACTCTAGCGAAACCCAAGGGTAAACTGCCAGTAATTTTCCAAATATTTTCCAGTCAAATTCTATTGTGATTCATGATGTATCACCTATTGTGGGTGATAGATCATCACTAGATTTAACTGTACACAGTTTCTTTGGAAATTTCTTCTTGCCGTCTAAGAGGAGTCAGCTGACGAAGTTTGACCAAAATTCTTATTTTTATAATAATGTAATATGAGTGTAAAAATATCTCTTATAATATGTATATTATGTGTATAATATTGTATATCAATGTTTTAAACAGTTTTGTAATAAACAAAAACTAAAATTTTGCATATTATTGTATATCCGATGTATATTTTTGAAATTATCCCCCACCACCACACCCAACCCCCTTTTTCTAAGAAATCCGCACACAACTAAAGGAGAATGTAATTTGTCATGTCAGCATCTATGGATAAAGAGTATCAATTGCCAAGTTTAATGCCTAATTGGTATTTTAATGGAAAAAATACGTGGAATAGAAAATATTAATTATAATTACTAAGCTTAGCTAATATTTAAAATAATTATTATTTACAACATAAGTTTAAATATATAAATATATATATATATATATATATTTCTTTAGAATTTGTATTTTTCGGGCTCATATACAAATTTCGAAGATTTGTATTTGTATATAAAGCAAATTTGGGTGCTCCTTTACAACTTCTAAAGCGAATTTGTATTTGTTATAAAATTTCTATTTGTATATTTTTATAAACTGTAGCTACGTCCTCTAATTAGGTAGGTTTAGCTATGACGCCTCATTTATTACCTAAGTGTTGCCTAATTTTGAAATTCCGCCTATTTTAAAGCTACTAATAATTTGGAGAGATCTAAATAAAACACATTAAATTTAGGGGGTCTTTAGTTATTCTGCCATTTATATAGATTAAAACTTAATTTAAATTGATAAATCATCTGTAGAAGAGATAATTCTTACAAAATCATTTACATAGAAGATGGTACGATATACGCTCTGTCCCAAATCCCAATATATGTGAAATTCATGATAGTTAGAAGTTTGAGATTCAAATTTTTAAACTTCGGCAGAGAATATTTAGATATAGAAGCTTTAAATATTAAGCCTCTTTTAAATATTAAGCCTCTTTCACTAAGGTAGCTGAACATTGTTCCACCGTACACTATGATTCAATATGTGTTGATCGGAAATCGATCGATGATGGGGTGGAGTCTCCACAAGGACCATGATTATCATCTGATATTCCTTTATGCCCATATGAATCTGAAGGGTCGTGTTTGGTTGAAGATTGTTTGCCATTGCCTCATACGAGGTAAACAACTGCCTAATGTTACTTGGGATAGAGTTTGTTTAGTTTATGCTCTTATGCAGGATATGGAGATAAATGTTGGGCCTATGATTAAGTGGCTATAAAAAAAAGGAAAGGTCCATCAGGGTCGTACGTATAGATTTAGTGGTTTGTTGATGAAGTTTCGTTAAAGTCATGATATTAAAGAGGAGGCATTCAATTACAGCCCTAGTTAGAGAGGTGTCTGGTTTGTGTGATAAGAACTAGAGCACTTGATTTTCTAATAGGCCCATTCTTCCACTAGCCAATAAAATGGTCAAGTTTGGAATAAGGATTTTACAGATTTCCATTAGAGCTTGGCCAGAGACGAGAGAGGATATACTATGAGTTGTGTAGCAGTACCCACTGAGTCCTCATACTAGCGCATTACTAATGATGAACCAATTCGTACCCCCCTACAAATGGTATCAAAGTTCAGTAATTTAAAAAATACGGGAGTAAGATATAAATTAGAGTCATAAATTATCAAATTAATTATGAGAAGACCAGTTAAAAATAGAGAA
>NW_025892102.1:179981-239360 GCF_002878395.1 Capsicum annuum | reverse complement strand
TTCCATCAAAATAGCAAAATTAACCTTCTTCAATTCCATCAAAATAGCAAAATTAACCCATCATTGCCACCACCAATCAATCCACCATTGCCGCCGGAAGGGAATTTGTCGGCCAGGAATGGTAATGAGCTCATCCCAAGCCAGTGTTGGTTATGGAATCCTTGTGAAAGTCTCAAACATTTGTTTGCTAATTTCTGGTTATTAATTGTTTATTTTGCCATTTTGTTGCTAATCAATTATCACCTTAGATTGATATAGAGAAAAAAAAAATAATTTATGGCAATATTGCCTTTGCTGCTGGTAATTTTGACAATGGTGGTCAAGTTTTGGTGTAAAAATAGTGAAAAAATGATGAAAATTAATGAAAAGAATAAGAATGGAGAAGAAAGTAAATAATTTTTTTTTTTAAAAACACGTGTAAAAATGAGATTGACGCGTATATTACACTGCCAGCCGCCAAAACTGGATATAACATTTCGGGGGATTAAATCCACTTTAAAAAGGTCTAGGGGGTAATAGAACCCCGCAAAGTTCAGTATGTTCAACTGCAAATCCGGTCAAATTTTTCCCCTTTAATAAACAAGCAAGCTTTAGCTCTTTTTTTCCCTTTCTTCACTAAAAGCATGATCTAATTCACCTACTTCACAAAGCTGTGTCCAAGAAAACCATTAACATCATCCATGGCATTTTCTTGGTCAAATATAATTTGCGTAATATTATATACTTAATCCCTTTATAACAAGTTCTATTAATCTATTAGCAAACTTTACTTACCAAACCTTCTTTCAAATGTGTATGACATTTTCCTAAACATGTTTAGGGAATTGGTTACAAACATTGTCCTGTATTACATTAGGAAACATATGAATTTTTTTTTTCTTTTATTTGCTTAGAAACAAAACAAACTTTAAATTTGTTTCTAAGACAAATCCAGGTAATCAATCCATCATGTTTAAACAAAAATAAAGTGCAAAAACTTAATGACCAACTTCATGGTTAAAAAAATGATTTCTAGTTCAAAATAATAGAAGTAAAGAGGGAAATTTCAGCTTGCAACCACACAACAATAATGGGAAAGGGAGGAACCTTTTAAAATCCCAACTTTGAACTTGTTTGACTACTGAAAACAACTCATACGTTTGTATATTCGATAAATTTGAGTGATTTACAAAGGCGAGATAGTCAAATGTCCATCAACTATTAACAAAAAAATTACCCTCTTGGTCTCGAAGAAAGCTTCAAACCACCATTTTGAAATGTATGAGTTTGTTAAAAATCATTAGTGATTTGAATCATTTTTGACTAAGAAAACTAGGAGAAAAAAGTATGTGCTAAAAATCTGAGACAGAAACAATGGAACCATTACTTAAACACCCAAGCATCTAAGCTCTTCTAGCCGTAGTTATTCCCTCGCATTTAAATACTCAGGCGTTCCAGCTCCATCTTAAACTATTGCTTAACAACAAATTTACTTTAGTTATACAAATCCACAGAAACATATTGCTATAACAACAGATTTAATAATTTGTTACCAAGAGACTCATCTATAAATCCTTAGCTTGGAAACACGTAAAGAAATAACTAAATTGCAAAATAAAGAGGTGATTGATAACATATCCAATACAACAAGACTTCGGCCACATAACCATGTTCTACTCTTACTCCCAGAAAACAACGTCCAAACAATCAAAATTTCATGCGAATTTAACCAATCCCAGCCACAACAGAATACATAACAGCGATGAAATTCACGACTAAAAAAAAGGTGTAAAAAGAATGGAGCCTTATCGGTTTTTGGGAGCCGAATTGGAGATTCCACCACACCAGAATTCAAACACAGCTTCGTCGAAATTTGAAGCGTTTTCTAGAAATTAAACGTATTTTTCTTCGTGGATTCTTGGTTATGTGGGATTAAAGGAATGCTCCTTCAAAATTCCCAAATTTTCCTCCAAAAATCCTCTCCCCTTAACTCTTGTTCTTGGGTATTTATAGGAGATTTTCGGACTAATTTTGAGGGGGAAAAGATGGGGTATTTGAGGAATTTCGGAAAAGGGTTTTTGAAACATGAAATACGGATGAGGTGGATTTGGAACGAAATGGACCGTTATTGCTGAGCTGTTACTGCAGCTGTTGTTTGTGTGCAGCTTTTGAAAGATCTAGCTATGGTATTGATGTTGTGTAAATCGGGTCGTTTGTCAGGTTGAAAGCCGTTTATTGCGTCGCTGTTTTCAGTTGTACGCATCACTAAAATTGGCAGAAGTCGTTGATGGTATGATTGTTGAAGTTGTGGTTGTTTTGTGCGTGTGTTAGATGTATTTTTGTTGTTCATTGTACGCGTATGCTGCTGTTGATGTACGCCTGTTGGCTGGGGTGGTGGTTTGCTGTTTAATGAGGAAAAAGGGAAAGTAAAGGTGGCGGGCCGGGTCTGTCTTTTGGTCCGATGTGGGCTGGTTGTTGTTATGTTAGGGAATTGATTTGCTGAAGTGGGTTGCTGCTATGTGGTGTTGTTATTTAAGTGGGCTGCTGGGCAGGTCCAAAATTAAAAAGGGGTTGGAATTGAGTTGAGAATTTTAGGGGTTACTTAAAAATAATTCCAATTAGGCTTTCGCCTATTTTATTTACATTTTGATCAAATTGAAAATTAATTGGCCAATTGTATTGTATTTGTGGCCAATTTAATTTCAATTATGGCCAAATTTAATAAATTGACTAAATTAAATTGAAATTCAATAAGAATTAATACCTCTTATATTTTGGACTTCTTGATTTAATAAAGTCAAATAATTATTTCTTCAAATAAATTATTTTTGAGACTAAATTAGATATAAATCAACATTTTATATATTTGAAATCATTTTCCAGGTAACCTTTGGTTAAATTTTTTTTTTTTCATAAAGTAGTAATATAAGTAATAAAACTATATGCTTCCACATATGCAAAACATAAAAAAAAATAATCTTTATTTAAAATGGACAAAATTACCGAGGCAAATATTTTAAAAAGATTTTATTTGGATAAAATAAATATTATAATTTTATTTAAAATTGAAGAAACTCGAAGATGAATTCAGTCGTGGAGGGCAAAAATTAGGCGTCAACAACCGCCCTTTCCTTTGTGCAGGATGAATGTAAGTAACTTTAGACAAAGGGAGCTTGGCGTTCCTAATTTTTGTCTGACCATATATTCATTTCTAAAAGAGGTTGATTTTCGTACGAGTTTTATGGAGTTATAGCCGGACCTCGGTATCAAGTTTCCTACATATTTCAGGTTATATTAGAACTCAGGCCACTTGTAGTTCAGAACGCTTGATTTTAAGCATGATTTTTTCAAAGAATTCATAAGCTAACTCGATTTTGAAAATTAGTGAAATCGAAAAGCTAGAGAATAAGTAAATTGGGGGGAGGTTGGAATGCAATCGACTTTTCAATAAAGATCCCAGCCTACATATCCCTAAGACTCAGAGAATCAGACTGCCTGTAGTTCGACTCGATCGGTGGAAAAATGTAACGCCCCAAGTCTGTACTCCGGACGCTACACGGTGCTAGTAACCCCGAAGGACCACCAGCTAACCCATGATTGGTACCTGCTGTGAGCACTGTATAATAATAATACTATAATAGCAACCTGTCTGAAATAAATACAAAAGTAAGGCTGTAAACGCCATGAGGTTCATAACTAAAAACCAACACTGAATACTGATAACTGAATACTGAAACACATGTCTGAAATACTCTAGTCTGAAAGCCTCTAGCTTTCTAAATTATGGAGTTGATGGGACAAGCCCCTAACTAACTTCGACTACTGAAAATTGCACTGAAATACTAAAATAATACTTTATCCTCGAACTATGAGGACTCACCACTAAGTCTGCTGCTGATAGGCTGGACTGCTAAGTATGGTCAGCAGTCCGTGCATCTGAACCTATGATATAAGACATTATAACACAAAAGAAAGGTATGCGTCAGTACTTTGAATGTACTGGTATGCTAAGTGAGGTAGGCTGATATACATAGGTTCATGTGCATGAACAATAACTGACTGAGTAATATGAACATAACTGAATGAGAGAACATGCATGAATACATAAACTGTAACTGAGATCATGTTAACACTGGTTACTGCGTTCTGAGTACTGATTAATTGATATATGAGTTTACTGATACTGTAATACTGATAACTGAGTGACTATTTCTGACAGTCCTGATTCATAACTGGGTGACTGTTTCTGACAGTCCTGATTTTATAGAACTAAACTGTGTTCTATACTGAGCTGGGTGACTGCATCTGACAGTCCTGATTCTATAGAACTGAACTGAGTCTGAAACTAAAATTGTGAAAGGTAATCATCTAATTGACATGTCCCTTTCTAAATGGATTGGGGTCCAACCTGTAACCCCAGTTGGAAGGGTATCAGTACTGTGCCACGGGTAAAGACAAACTGTGAGTTAACCCTCTCTGAAAGGAAACTCTTTTGTCAATCCTCGCTGGCAGAAAAACTCACATGAGATGTATCAACCCTAGTCTAGCAGAAAGATATCTCAACCTACCCTATTTAGCTAGCGTAGGTTGAGATATCTTTCTGCCATACTAGGGTTGATACATCTCATACGAGTTTTCCTGCCAGCGAGGGTTGACGAAAGAGCTTACTGTCAGAGAGAGTTAACTCACAACTTATCTTTACCCGTGGTATGATACTGATACCCTTTCAACTGGGATTATAGGTTGGACCCCAATCTATTCAGAGAGGGGCATGCCGATTAGATGATTACCTTTCACAGTTTCAATTTCAGTTTTAGTCTCAGTATAAAACTCAGTCTGATTCTATAGAATTAGGACTGTTAGATACAGTCACCTAGCTCAGAATAAAACTCAATTCAGTTTTATAAAATCAGACTTATCAAAAATAGTCACCCAGTTATCAATCAGCACTGTTAGAGACAGTCACTCAGTTATCAGTATTACAATATCATAAACTCAGATATCAGTTAATCAGTATTCAAAACTCAGTAATCAATGTTAACATGATCTCAGTTATAGTTTATGTATTCATACATATTCTCTTATTTAGTTATGTTCATGTTACTCAGTTATTGTTTATGGATATAAACCCATGCATATTAGCCTACCTCACTTAGCATACCAGTATATTTAAAGTACTGAGCCATACTTTACTTTTGCGCTATGATGTCTTATATCATAGGTTCAGATGCATGGGCTCCTGACCGTACTTAGAAGCCCAACCTATCAGTAGCAGACTTAGTGGTGAGTTCTTATAGTTCGAGGACAAAGTATTATTTAAGTATTTTAGTATAGTGTTCAGTAGTCAGAGTTAGTTGGGGGCTTGTCCTATTAACTCCATAATTCAGATAGTTAGAGGCTTTCAGACTAGAGTATTTCAGACATATATTTCAGTATTCAGTTTTCAGTATTTAGTATTTGTTTTCAGTTATGAACCTTATGACAATTTCAACCTATCTTCCTAATTTATTTCAGTAATATCAGTATTGTAGTGTTATTATTATTTAGTGCTCACAGCAGGTACCAGTCATGGGTTAGCTGGTGGTCCTTCGGGGTTGCTAGCACCGTATAGCGTCTGGGGTACAGACTTGGGGGATACAAACTTGGTATCAGAGCCTAAGGTTCAACATAGTCCTAGGAAGTCTGAAAGCTGTGTCTAGTAGAGTCTTGTGCATGAGTGTGTAGTGTGCCACACTTATTGACATGGGGATGTTAGATATCTTAGGAAAAGTTTCCGTTCTTTCAGTATTCATATTGTGCGAGTCAGCATGAGCTCCAGATAAACTCTCAGTTTAATCTTTTCCCCTTCTGTTTATAGAACATACCTCCCAAAAGGATTAAGAAAAGAGGAACGGGACAACAGCCAACATCTCAGCCCATCCAGTCAGATCCTCTGCATGAGTTTCTCTCCCACGCAGAATTCAAAGCAACTTTCACCAGCCTAGCTCATTCTGTGGTAGCCCAAAATAAATGCCCAGCTATCATTCTAGCCAACCCAGTAGCCAATACTGTGCAGCTAGGATTCAGGACTTCACCCGGATGAACCCTCTCTTTTTTACCTGGTCGAAGTCAGATGAGGACCTACAAAAATTTCTTGATCAGGTGTAGAAGGTTACAGATATTATGGGGATGTCTGCTAGTGAGAGTGCTAAGTTAGCCGCATATCAATTATAGGATGTGGCCCACCTGTGGTTCAAACAGTGGAAAGCAGAGAAGGCCAAAGATGTAGGGCCCATAGAATGGGAGGAGTTTGCTATTGTTTTTCTGGATAGGTTCTTTCTGCTAGAGTTAAGGAAAATGAAGGTTTTAGAGTTTATTAATCTAAAGCTGGGAAATATGACAGTAGAAGAGTATTCTCTCAAGTTTACTCAGTTAGCCAGATATGCCCCTCGTGTGGTAGCAGATAGTAGATCTAAGATGAGTAAGTTTATATCTGGTGTGTCTAGCAGTATGGTCAAGGAGTGTGGGACTGCAATGCTGATTAAGGAGATGGACATATCCAGGCTCATGGTCCATGCTCAGCAGATAGAGAAGGATAAGAATATAGAGAAGAAGAGAGAGAATAAAAGAGCTAGAACAGGTAGTTTCAACTTCACTCAGCCTAAGTCAAAGGGTGGGAATCGTTCTTAGTTCTGCCAAAAATCTTCAGTTCCAGCTCCATCCTTGATGGGTGAGCAATTACTAACACATTTAAGACCTTTAACCAAGAATAATTGCAAAGTCTTAAGTAACTTTTGTCGTTTTTGATTTGTTTATGTATGATTTTACAGTTTAAGCCGATGGGATAGAGAACCAACAAGAATGGAAGAAAATAAGTTGAAATATGGAGGAATATAATGAGAAGTGTGGTTGACAACATCTGTGATAAGTCGTCAACCCTATGATAGGCTATCATAGTTATCGTCAGACTTAACCAGATATTTGGCATAAGTTGAAGTTGTGATGATACTTTGTGATAAGGCATCAGGATGGTGATAAGGCATTAAGAGCATCATGAGCCTTAAACAAAAGATGAAAGTTGAAGACAGTTTTGTGATGACATCCATGACACGTCGTCAGCCTGGTGATAAGCAGTCAAGGATGTCGTCAGAATTAAACAGAAAATGGAAGTTAAAGAAAGTTTTGTGACGACATCCATGACATGTCATGAAGATAGTGATAGGCCGTCATCGTCGTCGTCAGCCTTAAGCAGCAAGAGCCAAAAATGTAGAGGAGCTGACGACATCCGTGATAAGCCGTCAGACTCCTGATAAGCTGTCACTGACATCGTTGTTTATTCTGAGAAAAAGATGAAACTTTTATTTAGTTTCCTTATTTAGGGTTAACTATTTAAAGCCATGTTTTAGGGTTTTTTGGGGATATACAAAAACTTATCAATCAACATACTTGCGATAGATGATTTTTTTTCTCTTTCTCTCTCTTGACCAATTTTTTGGGAGTTTTTTCTTGTGAATCAATTCAAGTTATACCTTTTGATCTTCATCATAGTTGTAAGTTAATCTTCTCAATTATGAATTCCATTTTTGTACTTGTTTCTTGCATCATGAGTGGCTAAACCTCATTAACCTGAATTATGGGATCTAGGGTTAGGTCATGAAGAGGTGCTAAATACTCAAGATTCAATAGGTGTCAGGATTTCTTGATAATTCTGAGATGTTAATTAATGTCTGTTGGTTACAAACAGTAGGCATACCTACTTTGATTTGATTGAGAAAGAAATCATAAACAATAGGAGGTGAATTATCAACAGGAACTTAGAAATACTTCGTTTAATAATCAGCGCTGTACAAGTTTGATTAACCTGAGGTAAATCTGGGCAGTAATAGTGATTCCCTAAGTCTGAGAGGATTAGGAAATTAGACGCTTAAATAGGTCGAGAGACATTTGAGCATATCATCAAAAAAGATAGTTTGTTATCCTAACCACCATGAGAATCTTGAGTCACCTTTGGCATTTGTCATGTACCGTAAGCCTTAGTGAACATAATTCTGGTTATTTCATAAAATCTTAGTTACAAACATCAAAATCAAAGTGTCAAACAATTATTTGTGAAACTTAAACCCCCATTTCAGGAGATGTTAAACTATCAGTGAATTAAACCGTAAATAACTTGAGTTCATATCATATTCCCTATAGGATTCGACCCTAACCTAGTTGGGTTTTATATTGACCATAATCGCTTACACCCATTCAAGAGTGTAGTTTGAGCGTTATAAAAAAATGGCACCGTTGCCGGGGAATATGGTTGTAAACTAAAAGTTTGTGTGTGCTAATTGACTGTTAGTTTAGTTTCCTAGATTTACGTTCATTTGTTGTTTCTGTTTATTGCAGATTCTTAGCTATTTATGCCAAAAACAAGAAGTTCTGGAGAACTGTTATTGCCAATTAACGCAAAACCTCAGTTGATCGGGAGAATGGCTGAACAACGGGAGGTGGAAAAATTAGCCGCTTTGGCCAGGGCTCAGGTGAACGTACAGAACTAGGGTCAACAAATACGTCACCTGAACCATGATGATGAAGAATGGATGATGAGGAATTGCTGAATCCTCAAAACCCAAGGCGATCTGAGCAAATTGCTGCACCAGTGCAGTAAAATTTTGACAAAAACCATCCAGTCAGAGGAAGGTATGGTCAACAGCCTATCCATTATGAGGTTGATGATGATGATAAAGAAATAGAGGGAGCAGGTGCAACGGGTGCTATCATTTCTCTACCGTTGGCACCTGGTGCAAAATTCAGCATAACAAGTACTATGGTCTAACTCCTGAATCTAAAGGGGTTGTTTAGAGACTTGCCTGGTAATTATCCAAACATGAACTTGGTGAAATTCATCACCATTTGCAAATATTTTGATAATTTGGGAGTGAGACAGAATACGATCCGGTTGAGATTGTTTCCATTGTCTCTATCTGGGGAGGCAACAATGTGGTTAAATAAGCTGGAGCCCGATTCTATAACCAACTAGGGACAGTTGAAAGAGGCGTGCCTATAATAATTTTTTTCACTCTCCAGAAGGGTACAGTTGAGGGATGAAATTAGTAACTTCAGGAAGCTCCCAACTGAAGCCTTGCATGAAACTTGGAAGAGATTCTAGAAGAAGCTAGCACAATGTCCGAACCATAACATGACAGACTTGCACTTGATAAAGACTTTGTATAGAGCTTTTAACTCTATGACAAAGCCAATTGTAGACAATGCTGCGGGTGGTTCATTTATTGACCTCTCTTTTCTAGAGGCTTCAGACATGTTGAATAGAATGACTAAACAGAATTGTGCCTAGAATACCAGGGATTCAGTGGTAGTGATCCCGACTGTTTCTGTTGGTATGACCGTGGAGCAGCACATAAGGGATGATGAGCGAGACCAAGACATGGCCCATTTGAAGACACAGATGGACTTACTGAGCAAGCACTTTCTGTCAGGCAAGACTGAAAAAGTTAAGGATATAGAGTCTCAGTGCATTGTTACTACTAATGCAGATGGGGATGCAAGCTATGTGAGTAATCAGGGGGTTTCCGAGGCAATAGCCAAGGGAATCAAGGTCGGAACTTCTATGACAAGCCTGATTATAAAGATAGGGAGTAAGGACACTGGAGAAGCCATAATGATAGGAGTGTTTTGTATGTTTCTTATGGAAGTCGAGATGCTGCACCAACTAGCTCTGGTAAGATGTCCATGGAGGACATGATGGAAAAATTGTTGAACGGAGTTGAGGCTACCAACTCAGGGTTAACTACTATGAAGAGTGAATTCTCTACCCTGAGTCAGTTGGTTAGTTCACACTCCACTTCTATCAAGCAGTTGGAGCAACATATGAGCTAACTTTTTGCAACACTGAACCAAATAAAAAGTGTTACTTTACCTAGTGATACGGTTCAGAATTAGTAGAATAATGGCTCATGTATGGCGGTTACCACTAGGAATGGTAAGATCTTACCTGGCCTTTGTATGGGCAACTCTGTAGATGATGAGATGATTGTTAATGAATCCAACGAAAGTAATCCAGTGGAGGCTGAGAAGCTGGATAGTTCTGTTGACTCTTCGAAGAAGAAAAATGAGAAAAAAGAGGAAGTGGTGTTGAAAACTATCCCTAGACCACCACCTCCCTTTCCTCAATGATTGAAAAAAAAGGCTGATGATGCAAAATTCAGCAAGTTCTTGGCAATGCTCAAGCAATTGATAATTAATGTGCCTTTGGTTAAGGCACTTGAGCAAATGCCAGGCTACGCAAAGTTCATGAAAGACCTTGTAACCAAGAAATGGATGGTTATCCATGAGCTGAAGGATAATCTTCTCCATTGTGGTGCTATCTCTACAAGGTATTTAGTGTAGAAAAAGGCAGACCCAGGAGCATTTACCATCCCATGTACTATTGGCCCCCTGAAGTTCATAAAAGGACTATGCGATTTGGGAGCCAGTATAAATTTAATGCCACTGGCTGTGTACAAGAAATTGGGTTTGGGGGATCCTACCGCAATAAATATACGGTTGGTAATGGCAGATAGGTCTATGAAGAGGCCTGTGGGCATACTATACGATGTTTTGGTAAAGGTAGTCGATTTTGTTCTGCCTGCTGATTTTGTGGACTTAGATTGTGAGATGGATTTTGAAGTGCCTATCATCTTGGGTAGGCCAGTGCTCGCAACTGGGAGAGTACTGGTAGACATGGAGTTGAACGAGCTAAAGTTTAGGTTCAAGGACAAAGAAGCACGATTCAAAATACATCCATCCATGATTCAGCCAAAAGAGATGAGTGTGTTCTCAATCATTGACGTCTTCTATGATGATGGTAAAGGGGTATCAACTGGTTGTCTTGGCAAATCCTGAGTTGTCAAGATAACCAAGTCATTCGGCGATATTAAATCAGGCGCTGTATGGGAGGAAACCCGTGACACCCGAGATGGATCCATTCCAGGTATACTCTAACCCTTAGTTTAATTTTGCTTTGATTTTGAGTTGAGGGTATAGGGTAGTCTGTTGTAACATATTTTATGGTAACTAGGAGAAATATAAGTACAAAAAGTAGTTGACATGTTTTTGATTGATTTTTAAACACCTCTCTAATGTTTTGTTGGCAAAGGCTGTGTGAATTATATTTACTTGTGACCATTGTAAATCTTGTTGTGGCAATAGTTCTAGCTGCATGATGATCGTTGCTGTACAATTACATGAACTAGATAAGTGGTGGCCTGCGATAGACTTACGTTCCATGTGTGTGTGAGCAACTACTTAATTCCCTCTGTAAGCTAAAGCCAGAACTTGCCTAGTTAGTCTTACCATGGTTAAAGGATAGGGGCTAGGAAAGGATCATAGGCCATTTTGTTGATTAACCCACTTTTAGCCTAAATAGGCTACCCTATGTGCATTATATCCCTTGATCCCTTTTTTGAGCCTAATTAGCCTATTTTTTCCTTATGACACCTTTCACCTTCCCATTTATACCATAATGAACCTGTTTGGCCCTGACCCTCCTTGGACACTGTGCACCTTGACCTAGGCAAATAACCTAAGTTGAGGGAGGCTATCATAGGGGGTGCATGGTGTAATATAAGTATGAAAAAAGGTAGAAAAAAGAAAAAGATGAATAAAAGTTGGGTTCTATTCTAAAAAAAAAAGAGAGGCACCCAACTTGAACATGGGCGATCAATGAAAAAGAAGATTAAAAAAAGGTGAATAAGTGAGCCCCAAGAGAGTAGTGTAGTGTCAAGGAGGCACAGTCACTTTAAATGACCTTGAATACCATACTGGGCCTAGCCTATATTATAAGCCTAAAAGAAGTCTTATAGTGATCCTAGCTGGCCTATCTGAAGGTCTTGGTAATGAAAGAAGGGCAAGCCTATGGTACTTGGCATACACTGATTGGAACTTCATTTTGAGAGTGAGAGTCTTTTGATGATCCCTACGTTTATATTTTTGGTTTATTATATGCGAGGAGGGGGATTTCTCTGTTGTGAGAGCCAATGGTATTGTTGCTAGCTACTTGCTTGTTTACATAGTGAAGTAATGGTATATGAATGGTTGCTGTGGCTAAGATTGATGCCATCGCTTGAGTCCTTTATGTTACATTATTGTTCTTCAATGACATACACAGTTGGTTTTAATTGGATGGACCTTGGAGGTGGTAACTATGTTTTGAGCTTAAAAGAGAAAATTGGCTGCTGAATATGCTATGTATTCTCTTAGTCATGTTGAGTTGCTTGAGGACAAGCAATTATTTTAAGTTGAGAGTGTTGATGTGTGAGCAATAGCTAACACATTTAAGACCTTTAACCAAGAATAATTGCGAAGTCTTAAGCAACTTTTGTCATTTTTGATTTATTTATGTCTGATTTTATAGTTTATCTGATGGGATAGAGAACCAACAAGAATGGAAGCAAAAAATTTGAAATCTGGAGGAATCTATAGAGAAGTGTGACTGACGACATATGTGATAAGTCGTCAACCCTGTGATAGGCTATCACAGTTGTCATCAGACTTAACCAGAGATTTAGCATAAGTTGAAGTTGTGACGATACTTTGTGATAAGGTGTCAGGATTGGGATAAGGCATCATAAGCATCGTCAGCCTTAAACAGAAGATGGAAGTTGAAGACAGTTTTGTGATGACATCCATGACACGTCGTCAGCCTGGTGATAAGCTGTCAAGGATGTCGTCAGACTTAAACAGAAGATGGAAGTTGAAGAAAGTTTATTGACGACATCCATAAAATGTTGTCAAGATGGTGATAGGACTTCATCGTCATCGTCAGCCTTAAGCAGCAAGAGCCAAAAATGTAGAGTAGCTGACGATATCCGTGATAAGCCGTCAGACTCCCGGTAAGCCATCACTGACGTCGTCATTTATTTCAAGAAAAAGCTGAAATTTCTATTTTGTTTCCTTATTTAGGGTTAACTATTTAAAACCTTGTTTTAGGGTTTTCTGGGGATATACAAAAACTTATCAATCAACATATTTGTGACGGATAATTTTTTTCCTCTCTTTCTCTCTAGACCAATTTTTTGGGAGTTTTGTTTCGTGAATCAATTCAAGTTATACTTTTTGATCTTCATCATAGTTGTAAGTTAATCTTCTCAATTATGAATTCCATTTTTGTACTTGTTTCTTGCATCATGAGTGGCTAAACCTCATTAACCTAAATTATGGGATCTAGGGTTAGGTCATGAAGAGGTGCTAAATACTCAAGATTCAATAGGTGTCAGGATTTCGTGATAATTTTGATATGTTAATTAATGTCTATTGGTTGCAAACAGTAGGCATACCTTCTTTGATTTTCTTGAGAAAAAAATTATAAACAGTAGGAAGTGAATTATCAACATGAACTCAGAAATACTTCATTTAATAATCAGTACTGTAACAAGGTTGATTAACCTGAGGTAAAATCTTGACAGTAATAACGATTCCCTAAGTCTGAGAGGATTAGGAAATTAGACGCTTAAATAGGTTGAGAGACATTTAAGCCAATCATTGAAAAAGATAGCTTGTTATCCTAACCACCATGAGAATCTTGAGTCATCTTTGGCATTTGTCATGTACCATAAGCCCTAGTGAACATAATTCTGGTTATTTCATAAAATCTTGGTTACAAACATCAAAATCAAAGTGTCAAACAATTATTTATGAAACTTAAACCCCCATTCCAGGAGATGTTAAACTATCAGTGAATTAAACGGTAAACAACTTGAGTTCACATCATATTCCTTGTGGGATTTGACCCCAACCTAGTTGGGTTTTATATTGACAACGATCTCTTATACCCATTCAAGAGTGTAGTTTGAGCGTTATAAAATAATAATACCCTTGTCGGGGAATACGGTTGTAAGCTAAAAGTTTGTGTGCACTAATTGACTGTTAGTTTAGTTTTCTAGATTTACGTTCATTTGTTGTTTCTGTTTATTGCAGGTTCTTTTTTGTTTATGCCAAAAACAAAAAGTTTTGGAGAACCGTTATTGCCAATTAACGCAAAACCTCAGTTGATCGGGAGAATGGCTGAACAACGGGAGGTGGAAAAATTAGCCGCTTTGGCCAGGGCTCAGGTGAACGTACAGAACTAGGGTCAACAAATACGTCACCTGAACCATGATGATGAATACTTGGATGATGAGGAATTGCTGAATCCTCAAAACCCAAGACGAGCTGAGCAAATTGTTGCACCAGTGCAGTAAAATTTCGACAGAAACTATCCAGTCAGAGGAAGGTATGGTCAACAGCCTATCCATTACAAGGTTGATGAAGATGACGAAGGAATGGACGGAGCAGGTGCAGTGAGTGTTATCATTCCTCCACCGTTGGCACCTAGTGCAAAATTCAGCATAACAAGTACCATGATCCAACTCCTGAATCTGAAGGGGTTGTTTGGAGGCTTGCCTGGTGATGATCCAAACATGCACTTGGTGAACTTCATCACTATTTGCAAATCTTTTGATAATCCGGGAGTGAGTCAGAATGCGATCCAGTTGAGATTGTTTCTATTGTCTCTATCTGAGGAGGCAACAATGTCGTTAAATGAGCTGGAGCCCAATTCTATAACCAACTGAAGACAGTTGAAAGAAGTGTTCCTAGAACGGTTCTTTCCACCCTACAAGAGGGTACAGTTTAGGGACAAAATCAGTAACTTCAGGCAGCTTCCAACTGAAGCTTTGCATGAAACTTGGGAGAGATTCAAGAAAAAGCTGGAACAATGTCCGAACCACAACATGACAGACTTGCACTTGATGGAGACTTTGTATAGAGCTTTTAACTTTGTGACAAATCCAATTGTAGACAATGCTACGGGTGGTTCGTTCATTGACCTCTATTTTCCTAAGGCTTCAGACATATTGAATAAAATGACCAAACAGAGTCGCGCCTGGCATACCAAAGATTCTGTGGTAGCGAGCTCGACTATTTCTGTTGGTATGACTGCAGAGTAGCGCAGAGGGGATGAGGAGCAAGACCAAGACATGACCCATTTGAAGACAAAGATGGATTTGCTGACCAAGCACTTGCTGTCTGGAAAGACTAAAAAATTTCAGGATGTGGAGTCTCAGTGCACTGTTACTACTAATGCAGATGAGGAGGTAAGCTATGTGAGTAATCAGGGGGGTTTTTGAGGTAATAGCCAAGGGAATCAAGGTCGGAACTTTTATGACAAGCCTGATTATAAAGATAAGGAGAAAGGACACTGGAGAAGCAATAATGATAGGAGTGGTTTGCATGTTCATCCTGGAAGTTGAGATGCTGGACCAACTAGCTCTGGTAAGATATCCATGGAGGACATGATGAAAAAATTGTTGAAAAAAGTTGAGGCTACCAACTCGGGGGTAACTATTATGAAGAGTGAATTCTCTACCCTGAGTTATTTGGTTAGTTCACACTCTACTTCTATCAAGCAGTTGGAGCAGCAGATGAGCCAACTTTCCACAACACTGAACCAAAGAAAAAGTTGTACTTTACCTAGTGATAGGTTTAGAATCCACGGAATTATGGCTCATGTATAGCGATTACCACTAGGAGTGGTAAGATCTTACTTTTCCCTTTTATGGGCAACTCTATAGATGATGAGGTAATTGTTGATGAATTTGAAGAAAGTAATCCAGTGGAGTCTGAGAAGCTGGATAGTTTTGTTGACTCTTCGAAGAAGAAAAAGGAGAAAGAAGAGGAAGTGGTGTTGAAAACTATTCCTAGACCACCACCTCTTTTTCCTCAATTATTGAAGAAGAAGGCTGATGATGCAAAATTCAAAAAGTTCTTGGCAATGCTCAAGCAATTGACAATTAATGTGCCTTTGGTTGAGGCACTTGAGCAAATGCCAGGCTACGCAAAGTTTATGAAAGACCTTGTAACTAAGAAACAGAAGGTTAGCCATGAGCCAGAGGACAATCTTCTCCATTATGGCACTATCTCTACAAGGTCTTTAGTGTAGAAAAAGGCAGACCCAGGAGTATTTACCATCGTGTGTACTATTGGCCCCCTGAAGTTCACAAAAGCACTACGCAATTTGGGAGCCAGTAGAAATTTAATACCACCGGATGTGTACAATAAATTGGGTTTGGGGGATCCTACCCCAACAAATATGTGGTTGGTAATGGCAGATAGGTCTGTGAAGAGGCCTGTGGGCATACTGCATGATGTTTTGGTAAAGGTAGCAGATTTTGTTTTGCCTACTGATTTTGTGGTTTTAGATTGCAAGGTAGATTTTGAAGTGCCTATCATCTTGGGTAGGCCAGTGCTCACAACTGGGAGAGTGCTGGTAGACATGGAGTTGAACGAGCTAAAGTTTAGGTTTAATAACAAAGAAGCATGCTTCAAAATACACCCATCCATGATTCAGCCAAAAGAGATAAGTGTGTTCTCAATTATTGATATCTTCGATGATGATGATAAAAGGGTATCAACTGGTTGTCTTGGCAAAGCCTGAGTAGTCAAGATAACCAAGTCATGACGCGACATTAAATCAGCTCCTGCATGGGAGGCAACCCATGACACCAGAGATGGATCCATTCCAGGTATACTCTAACCCTTAGTTTAATTTTGCTTTGATTTTGAGTTGAGGGTGTAGGGTAGTCTGTTGTTGTAACATATTTTATGGTAACTAGGAGAAATACAAGTACAGAAAGCAGTTGACATATTTTTGATTGAGTTTTAAACACCTCTCTAATGTTTTGTTGGCAAAGACTGTATGCATTATATTTACTTGTGACCATTATGAATCTTGTTGTGGTATTAGTTCTAGCTGCGTGATGATCATTGCTGAACAATTGCATGAACTAGATAAGTAGTGGCCTGCGATATACTTGCGTGCCATGTGTGTGTGAGCAACTACTTAATTCCCTCTGTATGCTAAAGCTAGAACTTGCCTAGTTAGTCTTACCATGGTTAAAGGATAGGGGTTAGGAAAGGATCATAGGCTATTTTGTTGATTAACCCACTTTTAGCCTAAATAGCCTACTCGATGTGCATTATATCCCTTGATCCCTATTTTGATCCTAATTAGCTTATTTTTTCCTTATGATACCTTTCACCTTCCCATTTATACCATAATGAACCTGTTTAGCCCTGGTCCTCCTTGGATACTGTGCATCTTGACCTAGGTAAATAGCCTAAGTTGAGGGTGGCTATCATAGGGGTGCATAGTGTAAGATGAGTATGAAGAAGAGTAGAATAAAGAAGAAGATGAATAAAAGTTGGGTGCTATTCTAAAAAAAAGAGTCACCTAACTTGAACATGTGCGATTAATTGAAAAGAAAATGAAAAAGAGGTGAATAAGTGATCCCCAAGAGAGTAGTGTAGTGTCAAGGAGGCATAGTCACTTTAAATAACCTTGAATACCATACCAACCCCACCTTACATTATAAGCTTATAAGAAGTCCTATAGTGATCCTAGATGGCCTATCTGAAGGTCTTGGTAATGAAAATAAGGGCAAGCCTATGGTACTTGGCATACACTGAATGGAACTTTATTTTGAGAGTGAGTGTCTTTTAATGATCCCCACATTTATATTTTGGTTTATTATATACGAGGAGGGGGATTTCTCTGTTGTGAGAGCACAATGGTATTGTTGCTAGCTACTTGCTTGTTTACATAGTCCAACAATGGTATATGAATGGTTACTGTGTCTAAGATTGATGCCATCGCATGAGTCCTTTGTGTTACATTATTGTTCTTCAATAATATGCACAGTTGGTCTTAATTGGATGTACCTTGGAGGTGGTAACTATGTTTTGAGCTTAAGAGAGAAAATTGGCTGCTGAATATGCTTTGTATTCTCTTAGTCATGTTGAGTTGCTTGAGAACCAATAATTATTTTAAGTTGAGGGTGTTTATGTGTGAGCAATTGCTAACACATATAAGACCTTTAACCAAGAATAGTTGTGAAGTCTTAAGCAACTTTTGTCATTTTTGATTTTGTTTATGTCTGATTTTACAGTTTAAGATGTGGGATAGAGAATTAACAAGAATAGAAACAAATAAGTTGAAATCTGGAGGAATCTAAAGAGAAGTGTGGGTGACGACATCTGTGATAAGTCATCAACCCTGTGATAGGCTATCACAGTTGTCGTCAGACTTAACCAGATATTTGGCATAAGTTAAAGTTGTGATGATACTTAGTGATAAGGCGTCAGGATGGTGATAAGGCGTCAGGAGCATCGTCAGCCTTAAACAGAAGATGGAAGTTGGAGACAGTTTTGTGATGACATCCGTCGTCAGCCTGGTGATAAGCTATCAAGGACGTCGTCAGACTTAAATAGAAGATGGAAGTTGAAGAAAGTTTTATGATGACATCCATGACACGTCGTCAAGATGGTGATAGGTCATCATTGTTGTCGTCAGCCTTAAGAAGCAAGAGCCAAAAATGTAGAGGAGCTGACGATATCCGTGATAAGCCATTATACTTCTGATAAGCCATCACTGACGTCGTCATTTATTTCATGAAAAAGCTAAAACCTCTATCTTGTTTCCTTATTTAGGGTTAACTATTTAAAGCCTTGTTTTATGGTTTTCTGGGGATATACACAAACTTATCAATCAACATACTTGCGGCAAATAATTTTTTTCTCTTTCTCTCTCTCTAGACCAATTTTTTGGGAGTTTTGTCTTGTGAATCAATTCATGTTATACTTTTTGATCTTTATCATAGTTTTAAGTTAATCTTCTCAATTATGAATTCAATTTGTGTACTTGTTTCTTGCATCATGAGTGGCTAAACCTCATTAAGATGAATTATGGGATCTAGGGTTAGGTCATGAAGAGGTGCTAAATACTCAAGATTCAATAGGTGTCAGGATTTCTTAATAATTCTGAGATGTTAATTAATGTTTGTTGGTTGCAAAAGTAGGCATACCTACTTTGATTTGATTGAGAAAGAAATCATAAACAGTAGGAAGTGAATTATCAACAGGGACTCAAAAATACTTTGTTTAATAATCAGCGCTGTAACAAGGTTGATTAACCTGAGGTAAAATCTGGGAAGTAATAGCGATTTCCTAAGTCCGAGAGGATTAGGAAATTAGACACTTAAATAGGTGAAGAGATATTTGAGCATATCATAAAAAAAGATAGCTTGTTATCCTAACCACCATGAGAATCTTGAGTCACCTTTGGCATCTGTCTTGTACCGTAAGCCCTAGTGAAGATAATTTTGGTTATTTCATAAAATCTTGGTTACAAACATCAAAATCAATGTGTCAAACAATTATTTGTGAAACTTAAACCCCCATTCCAGGAGACGTTAAACTATTAGTGAATTAAATCGTAAACAACTTGAGTTCACATCATATTCTCTGTGGGATTCGACCCCAACCTAGTTGGGTTTTATATTGACAATAATCGCTTAAACCCCAGGGTAGTGTTAGCAGTTCTCAAACAAATCCTCTCTTCGAGAAGTATGGTAGAAACCATCAGGCTGTCTGCAGAGCTGGCAGTGATGTATGTTTCAAATATGGCAAGCCAGACCACAGGGTCAGACAGTGTCCTTAGGTGGGTTCGCAGAGTCAACATAATCATCCCCCAGCTCAGTCTGATTATTCGAATTAGCAGGGTGCCATTTTCAGCACCACCAGTGGGCAATGCCTAAACTGACTCTATGAACTTCAGTCCCGACAGGATCAGGAGAGTTCTTCTGATGTGGTCACTGGTACGTTACAAGTTTATCATTTGTATATTTATGCTTTGCTAGATCCAGGAGCTTCTTTATTCTTTGTAACTCCTTATATAGTTGTTGACTTTAGAGTCAGTCCCAAAATTCTAGTAGAGGCTTTTTCAGTCGCTACCCTAATAGGTAAATCTATCATAGTCCGGTGGGTATACAGGAACTGTTTGGTTTTGGTATCTCAGAAAGTCACTTCAACAGACTTAGTAGAATTAGAGATGACAAATTTTGATGTCATTCTCGGCATGGATTGGCTTCATTCATGCTATGCCTTAATTGACTGCAGAAATAGAATTGTCTAATTTCAGTTTTCGAATAAACCTGTCCTAGGGTTAACTTATTTCTTACCTAAGGGAGAGAAAAATAATATCTAAGGAATGTGTCTATCATCTCATTTGAGTTAAGGATTCTAGTTTCGATACTCTCAGTGTTGAGTCAGTTCCAGTAGCATGGGAATTTTCAGATGTGTTTCCCAAAGATCTTCCCAGAGTTCCTCTTAGATGGAAATTAACTTTGGAATAGACCTTCTTCTAGATATTCAATCCATATTTATTCTACTATACAAAATGGCTCTAGCAGAACTCAAAGAATTAAAAGAACAGTTAAAGGGTCTCCTAGATAAGGGATTCATCAAACCCAACATATCTCTATGGGGTACACCAGTTCTGTTCGTGCATAAGAAAGATGGTTCTTTCAGAATGTGCATTGACTACCGTTAGCTAAATAAGGTCATGGTCAAGAACAAGTATCAACTTTCCAAAATTGATGACTTGTTTGACTAACTTCAGGTGCCAGTTACTTTTCTAAGATTGACCTCAGATCAAGCTATCATCAGCTCAGAGTCAAAGAATGTGATGTTCTGAAAACAGCTTTTAGAACTCGATATGGTCACTTCGAATTCCTAGTCTTGTCCTTTGGTCTCACCAATGCCCCAACCACTTTTATGGACTTGATAAACCATATGTTCAAGTAGTACTTGGACATGTTCATCATAGTCTTCATAGATGACATTTTTATCTACTCATGCAGTGAACACGATTATGCACACCACATCAAAATAGTGTTACAGACTCTCAGAAACCATCAGTTGTTCACCAAATTCAGTAAGAGTGAATTTTGGCTAAGGTTAGTAGCCTTCCTTAGTCATATAGTTTTCGGTGATGGCATTAGAGGGGATTCTCAAAAGACCAAAGTAGTAAGAAACTAGCCCAGACCCATTTCTCCGACAGATATCAGGAGTTTCTTGGGTTTGGACGGTTATTACCGCCAGTTTGTTAATAAATTTTTGTGTATTACATCCCCTATGTCTAGATTGACTTAGCAGAAAGTCAAATTCCAGTTGTTAAATTCTTGTGAGAAGAGTTTTTAGGAGTTGAAGACTCAGCTCACTACAACTCCAGTTTTGACTCTACCAGATGATTTAGATGGATTTATGGTATATTGTGATGCTTCCAGAGTTAGTTTAGGGTGTGTTTTGATGCAGATAGGTAAGGTCATAGCCTATGCCTCTAGAAAGCTTAAGCCCCATCAGAAGAACCACCCCATTCATGATCTTGAGTTAGTGGCTGTGGTATTTTCCTTAAAGATTTGGAGGCACTATTTGTACGAGCTATATATTGATGTGTTCACAGACCATAAGTGCCTATAGTATATGTTCTCTCAGAAAGACCTAAACCTCTGTCAAAGAAGGTGGTTGGAGTTGTTGAAAAACTATGACATGAGTGTTCTGTATCATCCAGGAAAGGCAATATAGTGACTGATGCTGTTAGTAAAATGTCTATGGATAGTGTTGCTCATGTGGAAGATTATAAGAAGAAGTTAGCCTATGAAGTTCATCAGCTTGCTCAACTAGGTATCCGCTTAGTCGATTCAGCAGAAGGTAGTGTATGGGTGCAGAGTAGTTCAGAATTATCTCTGGTCTCTGAGGTGAAGGAAAAGTAGGACAAAGATCTCTGTATAGTTAAGTTGAAAGAGTCAGTCAGATATCAAAAAGTGGAAGTTTTCTCCCAAGGGGGAGATGGCATATTGTGTTGCCAAGGTTGGCTATGTGTGCTAGGTGTAGATGATTTGAGGCAGTGGATTTTTGCAGAAGCGCATGGCGCACACTACTCTATTTATCCATGGGCCACTAAGATGTACCGCAACTTACAAAAAGTCTATTGGTGGAGTGGGATGAAGAGAGATATTATAGAGTTTGTAGCTAAATATTCAACGTGTCAGTAGGTTAAGATTGAACATCAGAAGCCTAGTGGGTCCATGCAGTAGTTCAATATTCCTACATGGAAATGGTAAGAAGTGAACATAGACTTTGTGACAGGTTTACCTCGTACTCGTCATCAGTATGATTCTTTATGGGTTATCATAGACAGGATGACCAAGTTGGCTCATTTCTTATCAGTTCATACCTCTTATTCATCCAAGGATTATGCCAAGATCTATGTCAAAGAGTTGGTCAGATTGCATGGAGTTCTATTGTCTAGCATCTTAGATAGAGGTCCACAGTTCATCTCTTATTTCTGGAAAGCCTTCCAAAAGGGTCTTGGTACTCAAGTTCATCACAGTACAACTTTTTACCCTCAGACAGATGGTCAAGCAGAAAGGACCATCTAGGCTCTAGAAGATATTCTAAGAGCATGTGCCATTGACTTTTAAAGGTAATCGGGATGAATACTTTCCTTTGATTGAATTTGCGTATAAGAACAGTTACCATTCTAGCATTCAGATAGCTCTATTTGAGACGCTCTATGGGAGGAGATGTAGATCTCCCATTGGTTGGTTTGAAGTGGGTGAGGCCGCAGTGGTAGGGCCTGACTTGGAATTTGATACCCTAGAAAAGGGTCAGTTGATCTGGGAACGACTTAAGACAACTCAGAGCCGACAGAAATCATATACTGACATGCGCAAAAAAGATATCGAGTTTGATATTGGTGACTTTATGTATTTGAAAATCACTCCTATGAAAGGAGTGAAAAGGTTTGGCAAGAAGGGGAAACTCAGTCCCCGATATGTCGATCCTAACCGAATTCTTAGCCATTTCAGAAAGGTAGCTTACGAACTTGAGTTGCCTTCAGACTTAGCTTCAGCGCACCCAGTGTTTCATATCTCCTTGCTAAAGAAAGGCATAGGTGACCCAATAGTTGTTGTCCCTGTAGAGAGTATAGATGTTTAGAACATCCTCTATTTTGAGGAAATTCCAGTCGAAATCCTTGATTATTAGATTCGTAGACTGAGGAACAAAGAAGTCTCTCTAGTTAAAGTTCTTTGGTGAAATCAGTTCGTTGAGGGAGATACTTGGGAAAAAGAAGCAGATGTGCAGACCAAATATCCTCACCTCTTCTCCACAAACTCAGAATCAGCTAGAGGTAACAGTTTTTCTTAAATTACTCATTTTCATGTTCAGATGTAGTTGCTAACTTGGTATTAAGTAACGTTGCATACTAAGTCATGTATTCATGAATCAGTTCAGTCATGTACTCATGCATCAGTTATGCATGTTCAGTATACAAACTCAGTTTATTAGTAATATCAGTTATGAAATCATGCATCAATTATGCATATTCAGTATAATAATTTAGTATATCAGTAGTCTCAGCCATGAAATCATGCTTCAGTTGTGCATGTCCAGTTTGTACTTTCAGTCTATCAGTTCTCCCATCTTAGTCAATCTTATTTGAGGACGAATATTCCCAAGGGGTAGATATTGTAAGACCTCACAAAATCCTAAGCTTAATTCAGTCATTTAAATCTTGTTGAGGGGTCCCAGACTTAGAAGATTTTAGCTAAGTATTCATACATAGAGTTATTTTAGCCTTCATAGTTGGCGATCTTATTTTTTGACCCTTACGACCATTAAATATCGATCTTTAAGTTGTTCTATGATCAGGAATGTCAGTAGGTGTTCTCGGACGAGTTTCAGATATTTAACCCACATTTATCAGCCCCCAAAACACGATATTTAGCCACTTTAAAGGAAAAATCCATTAACTATTCTCAAAATTACTCAAGAAACAAAACCCTAGGGCTTCTAATTTAAGGTTCAAAATTCGAGAACTCACCCCTAACCTTAGTCAATTCAAGTACCAAGGTATGTGAAGTGTTCATCCAAGGGTTCCTCTCACCCTTAGAGTCCAAGAAACTCTTTTAAACTTCAAGTAGATTGATTCCTTGACTTCCATGATTAGATTTAAGTGTATTCATGATTATAATGTTAATTGGGTTTCTAATACATGGTCTATTACAAGATTCATTTGGAATTGATTATCATGTGTGTAGTATCATGTGAATTCATGTTAAAGCCATTGAATTTGTGAATTGGGAATTTATATTATGATGCCTACATGTTGTTTTTGAATTAAATGCAAAGTTGTGTTCCCCAAGTGTTTGTTAAAGTTCTCATGTGAACTAAATGGGGAAAAATCATGACATGCTAGTATTTGTGTAAACTTATGCCTTACAAGTGTTTGATAAAATGTCCCTATGGATGAGTTATGATAAGAGCACAGTGTTATACTTTTCAAATTTACTCTATGCTTTACTTTTTATGCTATCGAGTCTTGGGGGTATTCAATACCCAAAAATTTAGCCATTTACCTAGAGCTACAGTAGTTACAGAACAGTCTCAGTAGTGTTACAAATAGTAGTACTTAATAATCAATCACAATCTCAGTTTTGTATTCAGTCCAGAATTTAGTGAACTCAGGCAGTTAACCAGATTCAGTAGTATTCCATTAGTTAGAAGAACCTAGTAAATTAAGTTCAGTTCAGTTAGACAGTACGATCAACAACAGTACAGTTAAGTCTAGTATGTACTAGAAATTAGTCTAGTGTCTATTCAGTTGGGAGTAGGATTCAGCACCGAGCGAATCCAAAAATAAGGGCATTCCTGCCAGTATAGGATTTGATTCTTAGTAGCAATCCCTGCGTTACTAAACTACGTAGCCAGCGTAGGTTGAGATATCTTCCTGCCAGACTAGGGTTGATACATCTCATATGAGTTTTCCCGCCAGCAAGGGTTAATGAAAGAGCTTTCTGTTAGAGAGGGTTAACTCACAACTTATCTTTACCTATGGCACAGTACCGATACCTTTTCAACTAGAATTACAGGTTGGACCCCAATCTATTCAGAGAAGGGCATATCAGTTAGATGATTATCACCCATAGTTTTAGTTTTAGTTTCAGTCTCATATAGAACTTAGTTCAGTTCTATAGAATTAGGACTGTTAGATACAGTCACCCAGTTCAGTATAGAACTCAGTTCAGTTCTACAGAATCAGGGCTATTAGAAACAGTCACCTAGTTATCAATTAGGACTGTCAGAAATAGTCACTCAGTTATCAGTATTACAGTATTAGTAAACTCAAATATCAGTTAATCAATATTTAAAAACTCAGTAACTAGTATTAACATAATCTCAGTTACAGTTTATGTATTCGTAGATGTTCTCTCATTCAGTTATGTTCATATTACTCAGTCAGTTATTGTTCATGCATATGAACCCATGCATATCAGCCTACCTCACTTAGCATACCAATGCATTCAAAGTACTGACACATACTTTTCTTTTGTGCTATGATGTCTTATATCATAGGTTCAGACACACGGGCTCCTGACCGTACTTAGCAGGCCAACCTATCAACAGCAGACTTAGTGGTGAGTCCTCATAGTTCAAAGATAGAGTATTATTTCAGTATTTCAGTACAATTTTCAGCAGTTAGAGTTAGTTGGGGGCTTATCCCATCAAGTCCATAATTTAGATAGTTAGAGGCTTTCGGACTAGAGTATTTCAGATAGATATTTTAGTATTTAGTTTTCAGTATTTAGTATTTGTTTTTAGTTATGAATCTTATGGCGATTTCAGCCTACCTTCCACATTTATTTCAGTAATATCAGTATTGTAGTGTTATTATTATTTAGTGCTCATAGCAGGTACTAGTCATGGGTTAGCTGGTGGTCCTTCGGGGTCGCTAGCACCATGTAGCATCCGGGGTACAGACTCGGGGCATTACAGTTAGCCTTGTTGGGCCTATAGCCTATTTTCTTTGGTAGCAACATATGTAGCTTATACCTCTTCTTTGTTTGACCTTAATTTGATCCAAAGTTCCTAGGTGCTTTAGTGAAAATTTTAAGAGTAAGGATATGAAAATCAAGAAGAAAAAGGTGATATTAAAGCCCAAAAATATCTCTATTGGTGTAAGTATGAAGAAATAATAAGGTAGGGAGTCAGGTGATGAAAAATAAAGCATGTTCAAGGAAAAATTGAATAATGTGTTGAAAAAAGTAGATTCCCTTTCATAGTGTACCTGATTGAGTTTAATTAGATGGGGCCAAAATAAAATAAAAAGAGAAGATAAATGAGGCAAATAATTAGTTGTTAATTGAGTTTTAATGGTGTTGTGATGTATTAAAATGCTTAGGGAGATTAGCCACTACTTTTTTTTTTCCCAAAATGAGTTCTTACGCATCCCTTAAGATTACATTACACCCTTGAAAGACCTATTTGATCCTTAATCTTAACATTTGACTATTAGTGGAGTAGTACACTAAGGGCAAGCATATGGTTCATCATATATCATGTGTGAATTCTTTGTGAGTGAGCAAAATTTGCTCTTTGGATGCCCATGATTATTATAAATTAAAAAATAGTGAGTGATATGGGTCATCACTTAGATTGATGCAGGTTTGGGTCATTACCTGGTCTTTCTTGATACCTTCAGTTTGTATGACTAATATGTACTGGGGACCTTTTAGTAGGGAGAGATGAACCTATATAGCTCATGGGTGCCTATTTATGACGGTTGAGCTATATAGTCCAAGATAAAGTTTTACTTCATGCTAAGACTTGTTCCCTATCCCAGCATAATACTTATACATATATATGATGATGTGTGCATGATTTTGAATCAGATTTGACTTGGTATTATTTTATCCTTTATCCTCGAGTGTATGCTAGATCTCGATCCACTAACTATTTTTGGACACTGTATCCTCATGCAATGTAGGATCCGAAGACAATGCTATTTTTTCTGCGCAATGTTAGATGGATTGGCTCTTTTTCTCAGTCATTTACGGTGAAGTGGTAAGCTTCCATTCTTCGAAAAACTTGATCATTTCATTGGTTTCCTTCCATAACCTAGAATTAAAGAGCTTCCATTAGCATTATCACTGCCATTATCATTGTCAAGGTTGAGGGCATATCCTGACATAGATTACTTTTAAATTAGTATAGGCTTTGTGTATATTATTATGGATTGGGTATTGATGCTGACACTCTTATATGTTGAGCTTATTATTTTCTATCTTGTTATATGTTTGAAATTAAACCTCTACTAGGTATGTTGTGATCTGTTTGACTAGAAAAAGGGGGTGGTCTCTAGTTCTCAGCGGACTTGAGATACCCATCACGACCAGGCCTTGGTTCAGGTCATAACAGAGTTGGTATCAGATCCTAGGTTTGGTGTCATTGGGTATCCACAAAGCTGTGAGAAGTAGAGTCTCTTTTATGAGTGTGTAGTATGCCAGACTTATAAGAGAGAGGCTACAAGGCATTTAGGAATGTTTTCCTTTTATGTGATCTACTTTTGAGCTTTAGAGTCTAGGGTGCTAAAATATCCTCTAATTCCCATTTGTTTGCTTTTTAGATCATACCTTCTAAAAGATCTAATGTGCGTGGAAACTCTCCTTTCTTGCTTGAGGACACTGTGGATGGGTCTCATCCTACTTATGGAATTTAGACCCGATCTATGGTCATTGCTTTTGATTTCCCACATAGAGTTCCACCGGTCCCCACTAATCCTTCTCCAACTGGTGTTACTTATGCTCAGTTACCTCAGGGAGATATTACTAGTTTTGAGTTTCGCTGTTTTATTTATCTGTTGTCCCAATTAGTGACATCTCAGTCATGTTAGTTGGGTCCTGCTGGTGCTATTGTGAGTTTTTCTGAGGCCACTAGGTTTGTATAGTTTATGAGGCTTAATACTCTGACCTTTATTGACTAAGGTGGAGAAAGATCCCTAAGGGTTCATAGATGAGATAGAGAAGATTTTTTATGTGATGCATTCTTCTGACTCTGAGGGTGTGAAGTTCACTGTATAATAGTTATGATATAATAATTTAAGGAGTGGTACCAGTCCAGGGGTAATGATATGGAGTTGGCATTATAGGAGGATTTCTCTGGCACTTTTCTTAATCTGTTCTTTCCTCAAGAGTTGAGGGAGGCAAGGGCTGAGGAGTTTGTGAATTTAATACAAGGCAAGATGACTATGAAAGAGTATGCCTTTTTGTTTTATCAGCTGTCTCATTATTCTCCTAAGCTAGTGTCTAGCATGAGGTCTAAGATGAAAAAGTTTGCTTTGGGTTTGTTTGAAGACTTGGTGTTGGAGTGTAATGCTGCCTTTCTGAATAGTGGCATGGATAACTCTAGGCTTGTGGTGTATATGCAGCAAGTTGAAGATGAAAAGGAAAAATAAGCCAAAATAGGGAAGAGGCAAAGTAAGAGATCCTGGTATTCTAAGCAGGGTGGAGGCCAGCAAAATAGTGGTAAAGATGGTGAGTAGTGGTATAAGAAGAAGTAGGGGAGTTTTGGTTCTTATTCTATAGCTAGTACTCTATATCTTAGGCCATCCGATGATTGTCGCTTTTAGAGAAACAATGTGTGGCACAAGGTGCCCAATCTCAGGCCAGTAGGGTTCAGTCAATTCCATTACATCCTTCTGGCAGATTTTATGGACAGTTGCACTTTATATTTTGTGATAAGGAGTGGAATAAGTGTTTTAGACGAGGCCAGCCTGATCACCTTTAGAGGAACTGCCCTTCAGGCAATATTGCTACTGGGTTAATAAGGTCCCGATTGCTGCTTCTTCAGCTTTTGCACCAAAGCATGCTACTTTTAGCTCTGGCACTGGATGAAATCGTCTGTATACTCTTGCTACCTAATAGAATTTTTAGGCATCTCCTGATGTTGTTATTGGTACGTTAAAACTCTTCACTTGTGATATATATAATCTATTTGATCCTGGGTCTACCCTTTTTTATGTGACCCCTTATGTGGCTATCCATTTTGGCTTTGGTCTCGAGTGTATTTCTAATCCCTTTTTTGTGTCTACCGCAGTGGGTGACTCAATTATGGATAAAAAAATTTATTAGGTTTGTGTGGTATCTATCTATGGTAGGAAGACGTTAGTGGATCTGATTAAGTTGGATATGTTTGACTTCAATGTGATCCAGGGAATGCATTGATCGCACTCATGCTGTGCGTCTCTTAATTGTCGGACTTGAAGGGTCAATTTCCAATTCCTAAATAAACTAGTGATTGAGTTGGAAGGTAGTTCCTTAGTGCCTAAGCGAAGGTTTATTTCTTATCTTAGAGCCTGAATATTGATTTCCAAAGGGTGTCTCTATCACTTGGTCTAGGTTAAAGTTTCTAACTCTAAGGGTCCTTCTTTGCAATCTGTCTTTGTGGTCTGTGAGTTTCCCAAAGTGTTCCCTAATGATCTTTCTGGTGTTCCCCCTATAGGGAAATTGATTTTAGGATTGATCTTCTTTCGGACACTCATCCTATATCTATCCCTCCCTATAGAATAACTTTGGGTGAGTTGAAAGAACTTAAGGGGCAGTTGAAAGATCTTCTTGATAAGGGTTTTATTCGCCTTAGTCTTTATCTTTGTGTTGCTCCTATTCTACTCGTGCGCAAGGAATATGGGTCCCTTCGAATGTGTATAGATAACCACTAATTGAATAAGGTGACTGTGAAGAATATGTATCCTCTTTCGAGGATTGATGATCTATTTGATCAGCTTGAGAGTGCTAAGTACTTTTCTAAGATTGATCTTCGGTTGGGTTACCATCAGTTTAAGATTAGGGTGGTGGATATCCCTAGAATGCTTTTCATACTCGGTATAGTAATTTTGAGTTTTGGTTATGTCCTTTAATTTGACTAATGCCCCAATGAAATTCATAGATCTTATGAACTGGGTAATCCATCGGTTCTTTGATTTGTTCTTAATTATATTTATTGATAATATTTTGGTGTATTCAAAGAGTGGGGTAGATCATGTTGATCACCTCCATATTGTGTTGCAAACCTTGAAAGATCAGTGGTTGTATGTTAAATTTTCCAAGTGTGAGTTCTAGTTGACTGCTGTTACCTTTTTAGGTCATGTTGTTTCTAGTGAAGGGATCATGATGGATCCTTAGAAAGTTGAGGCGATTAAGACGTGGCCTAGACCCATGAATCTAATCGATATTCAGAGCTTCTTGGGTTTAGTCGGTTATTATATGAGGTTTGTGGAAAGTTTCTCTTTTATTGCTACCCCATTGATTAAGTTGACTCAGAAAAAAAGTAAAGTTTCTATGGTTTGATGATTGTGAGGGTAGTTTTGAGAAGTTGAAGGATAAGTTGACTTCGGCTCTAGTTTTGACTCTACTTGAGGGTATTGAGGGCTTTGTTATTTATTGTAATGCATTTCGTGTGGGACTAGGTTGTGTGTTGATGCAACATGGAAAGGTGGTTGCATATGCTTCTAGGTAGTTGAAGGTGGATGAGAAGAATTATCCGACTCATGATTTGGAGTTATTGGCTGTGGTCTTTGCTTTGTAGATGTATCATCACTATTTATATAGGGTTCATTTTGGCATCTATTCGGATCATAAGAATTTGCAATATGTGTTTATCCAGAAGGAGTTGAATCTCAAGAAAAAGAGATGGCTTGAGTTGCTCAAGGACTACGACATGAGTCTCCATTATCATCCAGGTAAAGCTAACGTGGTTGCTGATGCTCTTAGTAGGTTATCCAAGGGAAGCTTGTATCTTGTTGATGAGGAGAATCGAGGTTTGGTGGAGGACATTCACCGTTTAGCCAATCTTAGAGTTCATGTATTGGACTCTGAGGATAGTGGTGTGATTATGCAAGAGATGGTGAAGTCATATCTTGGTGTTAAGGTAAAGGAGAAATAGGTCTTGGACCCTATTTTGATACAGATCAAGAATGATGTGGGTTACCAAAATATTATGGATTTTGAGATTTGTGATGATGGTATCTTGAGGTACCAAGGTAGATTAAGTTTTCCAGATATTGATGAACTGCGAGGAAGAATTTTGGCTGAGGCTTTTGAGTTGAGGTATGTCGTTCATCCTGGTTCGATGAAAATGTATCATAACTTTAAGTTGACCTATTGGTGGAATAACATAAAGAGGGATGTGGCCAATTTTATGGCCAAGTGTATGGTTTGTCAGCAAGTAAAGGTGGAGCACTTGAGGCCTGATGGTTTATCTCAAGAGATTGAGTTGACTACGTGGAAATGGGAAGTGATTAATTTGGATTTCATTACCGGTCTTTCGTAGTCTCGCCATCAGTTTGATTTGATGTGGGTCAATGTGGATAGGATGACCAATTTTGCTTTTTTCCTACCATTGAAGACTAATTATTCGATAGAGAATTGTTCTAAGATCTTCCTTCAAGAAATCGTGAAGTTGCATGGTGCTCCAGTTTCCATCATATCTGATCGAGGTACTCAGTTCTCATCTCTTTTTTCCCACTTGTTTCATAGAGGTTTGGGAACTAAGGTGAACCTTAGTTCCGCTTTGCACCCTCAGATGGTTGGACAAGCAGAGAGGACTATACAGACTTTAGAGGATATGCTAAGGTCTTGTGTGATCAATTTTTGTGGTAGTTGGATCGACCATTTGCCTCTGATAGAGTTTTCATATAATAATAACTAATCCATATGGCTCCTTTTGAGGCCTTGTATGGTAAAAAATGTAGGTCTCCCATTGGGTGGTTTGAGGTTTGTGAGAATAGGTTGTATGGTCCCAACTTGGTTACCAAGCTATGAGAAAGGTGAAGGTGATTCAAGATAGGCTTAAGGACACCCAAAGTTGCCAAAATTCCTATGCGGATGTACGGCAAAGGGATTTGGAATTTGATGTTAATGATTTGGTGTTCTTGAAGGTGTTTCCCATGAAGGGAGTGATGCATTTCAGAAGGAAGGGAAGGCTCAGTCCCCGCTATGTTGGTCCATATTATATTCTGAGGTGAGTGGGCAATGTGGCTTATGAGTTGGAATTGCCTTCGAGTTTGGGTTCTATCTATCTGGTCTTTCATGTATTGATGTTAAGAAAGTGCATAGGTGATCCTTCTTTGGTTGTTCCTTTGGAGATTGTTGGTGTCTCGGATTCCTTATCATATGAGGAGGCCCTGATTGAGATTTTGGATCAGCAAGTCCATTGGTTGCAAACTAAGGAAGTCGTTTCGGTAAAGGTTCTATAGAGGAACCAAAAGTGTGAAGAAGCTACCTGGGAAGCCGAAGAAGGCATGAAGTCCAAATATCCATTCTTGTTTTCCACTTCGGATAATCATGCTTGAGGTATGTGTATTTCTTAAAATCTTTGTTTTTTAAATTTGTTAAAGAAAATTATGATTTCCCTGATATTCTTGTTTTTTGTCTTTGTTAAAGGTAAGCGTGGGTATGGTCAGCGTTAACTCGTGTTAATGAAAGCCTTATATCATCATTTAGGGATGAATGATCCTAGGGGGGGGGGGAGAGAATGAATGAAGTACCCCAAGGTTTCCAAACTAATTTCGTCCCAAGAGTGTCAATTAATAGCTTCTAAATTGAATGATGTTTATTCCATGGGGAATTTTCAATATTTTCACTTTTTGTTGTGTGTAAAATTCAATAAGCTTTCCATCGATACCAAATTCGCCTAAATCCAACAATCGAGTAAGAATTTATGGCGATTTAAAGTTTCAGTCGTCAAACACCGTCATCTCAGTCAGTGGCGCGTCACGCCATAAGCCAAAATGACATTTGTCAAATTCCAGTAAGACTTCACGATTTAATTGCGTCTCGAAGGGCTCCCAAATCCCAATTGTCAAAATCCAGTGAAGCTCCGCGATGACCCCGCGTCGCACCGTCGTCCAATTTCCCAGTTGTCGAATTCCAGTGAGACGGTGCGATAGCACCGCATGTGCCTGGGGTCCAGGTCAGGAAATTTTTCACAGAATTTAAAAAACGCATTCAGGGTTAAATAGATCTTTTCCCATGATTTTAGTTCAGTCTTAAACACGAAATATAACCCTACATGAACTAAGGATATCATTATTCACTCTATGTTTCCCCAATTTCTTTATACACTCTCAAAGCCAAGAAACCCTAATCTTAAAAATTCAAGGGCAAGGATCAAGAATCTCTCCAAGGATCTTTGCAGAGTTACATTCTAAGGTATGTCATGTGTTGATTCATGGGTCTCTTTCACTCATGAAGCTCAAGAATCTCTTTTCAAAATCCTAGATTTGTATATTTATGAATGTACATGATTTAATTGAAATGAAAATTGATGTTCATGTTGTTGGTTGGTTTCGTTCCATGTTATAGACTATTTATTTACAAGAATTGATTCTAATATGTGATTTTTATGAGATATTCATGATAAACCCTTCAATTTACAAGTTGGTTTATGTATCCATGATTATTAGATGTGTTGATAATTGTATAACCAAAGCATGCTCCCCATAAGTTTGATAAAATACCTATGTGAAGGAAAAGTGCCATACTAGTATGATAATATGAAATCCCCTTTCATGTACAAGTTATGTATGTCAAGTGTTTGATGAAATGCCTTAGCCAATGGATTATGTATTGTTGATGTTGGTCCTGTATTCAAGAAAGTCATGCTTTATCAATTTTCTTCTATCGAGTCCTAGGGGTACTAGTACCCGAAAAATATAGTTGTGTGCCTAGAGTCAGTGACATGTTTCACGATATCCTCAGTCAAGCCACGATCCATAGAACTTAGTCAGTCATGTGACTCAGGAAAGCTCAGTAATTCAGTAATCTCAAAAGTATTCTTTCAGTTAACGGAACTCCATGAATTTAGTGTAGTCCAGTTCAGTTAGTCATGTTCAGTGTCTATTCAGATGGGATTAGGAACTAGAACTGTGAACCCAAGGATGGGAACACACACTGTCATATGAGGGTGTAATTCTTAGAAGTCATCCTTGCATTCCAGAACTATGTAGCCAACATAGGTTGAGACATCAACACTGTCAGATGATGGTTGATAAGGTGGATAAACACTGTCAAATGAGGGTCCTACCATTCTTTTTTGGGGACACAATCAGATGAGGGTCACTCACAACTTCCTTACCGGTGGTGCAGTACTGACACACTTCCAATTGGGGTTACAGATTGGGCCCCAACTCATCTATAATGCGTTATTTGGGGCATATTGATTAGATGACTACTTCCCACAATCTTAGTCTCAGTTTCAGTAATAGAACCCAGATAGTTCTACAGCATTTAGGACTATCAGATATAGTCAACTTAGAATAGTACAAAACTCAGTTAGTTCCATCAGAACCTAGACTGTCAGATACAGTCGCTCAGTATCAGTTATTTCAGTTATACAATTATCAGTATCTCATGCTATCAGTACTCAAGTTCAGTAATCATGTTATCACAAACTCAGTTACATTTATTATGTATTCATACATCCATTCTCACGTTCATGTTATATAGTCAGTTGGTTCAATTCATGTATATGTACCCTTTGCATTCAGCCTACCTCACATGCATACCTGTATATTCAATCGTACTGACGCATTTGTACGATGGTGTTTTATACCATAGGTTCAGAAGCACGAGCTCCAGAGCATCAGTAGTTGCCATATTTAGCAGTGAGTCCTCATCATTCGAGAATAATATTATTAGTTATTTTATTATCTCAGTTAGCTTTCAATAGATGGAGTTAGTTGGGGGCTTGTTTCATCAACTTCTTATTCAGACTGTTAGAGGCTTTTCAGACTACCATATTTGGACAGTTTATTTTAGTTGTTTTAGGTATTTCATAACCCATCCAGATGTTATGTTTTATTAGTTATGTTACAATTTTGAACCTTATGGCCTTTCAACCTTTATTTCTGCATTATACATTATATTTTGTAGTATTCAGGTACAAATATCAGTCATGGGTTAGCTTGTGGTTCTTGGGGGTCATTAGTACCGTGTAGCATTCCAGGTACTAGATTCGGGGTATTACAAGCTTGGTATCAAATCCTAAGGTTCAATAGAGTCCTAGAAAGTATGAAAGCCGCATCTAGTAGAGTCTTGTACATGGGTGTGTTGCATGCCATATTTATGTACAGGAGGCTATAAGATGTTTTAGGAACAATTTCCTTTCTTTCAGTATTCATGTCGTGCCAATGAGAATAATCTCCAGTAAATCTCTTAGGCTGGTCTAATTTATTTCCCCCTTTTTTCTACAGAACATGCCTCCCAAAAGAAGAAACGGGAATCAACCAGCCCCTCAGCCCGAAGATCCTTTGGGCGAATATGTTTGTCATGCAGAGTTTAGAGCTGTATTCACTACTCTTACCCAGTCAGTTACTGCTTAGAATGAACGACCAACTATCGTTCTGGCCAATTCAGTGGCTAATTCAGCTGCAGCTAGGATTTGGGACTTCACCCAAATGAATCCTCTATCCTTTTTGGGTCTAAGTCAGATGAGGACCCTCAGGAATTCATTGATCAAGTTCAGAAGGTTATAAACATCATGAGGATTACTCCTATTGAGAGTGCTGAGCTAGCTGTATATTAGTTACAGGATGTTTCTCACACTTGGTACAAACAGTAGAAGTCAGAAAGGTTAGTTGATGCATGACCTATTAAGTGGGAGGAGTTTTTCACTGCATTGTTAGATAGATTCTTTCCCCAAGAGCTGAGAGAGGCTAAGGTGTTAGAATTTATCAACCTCAGGTAGGGCAACATAATAGTGAAAGAGTATTCTCTTAAGTTTACTCAATTACGCAAATATTCCCCTTATGTGGTTGCAGATAGCAGGGCCAAGATAAGTAAGTTTGTTTCTGGGGTGAATAATAGTGTGGTTAATGAGTGTAGGTCTATGATGTTGAATAGAGACATAAAAGGATTATTACTCATGCTCAACAGAAAGAAGAGAAAAGGATGAAGATGTGGGAGAAGTAGAATAAGAGAGCAAGGACAAGTAGTTTTAACTTTGCTTAACCCAAATCAGAAGGAAGGAATCATTCTCAATTCTGTCCTAAGTCATTAGTTCTAGCTCCTTCTTCAGCCTGTGCTCCAGCTCCTAAGTTCAGGGATGGTAATAGAGATAGAGCGCCAGGCTCTAAGTCTCAGGGTAGTGTTAGCAATGCCCGAACTAATCCCCTTTGTCAGACTTGTGGTAAGAACCATAAAGGTGCTTGTAGAGCTGGTAGCGATGTCTATTTCAGATGCGGCAAGCCAGGCCACAGAGTAAAAAATTATCCCCAGTCAGGCTATCAGGGTCAGCATAACCGTTCCTCAACCCAATTCTGTCTCCCGAATCAGCAGGGTGCCACTTCCAGTGCCACTAGTGGGCAACACCCAAACAAAATTTATGCTCTCCAATACCAGCAAGATCAGGAAAATTCTCCTGATATAGTTACTGGTACATTATAGATATTTCACTTGTATGTTTAATCTTTGCTAGATCCAGGAGCTTCTTTATCTTTTGTTACTTCTTACATAGCAGGTGATTTTAGAGTCAGTCCCAAAATTCTAGAATAGCCCTTTTCAGTCTCTACCTCAGTGGGTAAACCATCATAGCCCGATGGGCATACAGGAACTACCCGATTATGATATTTTAGAAAGCCACCTCAACAGTCTTAGTCGAATTAGAGATGACTAATTTTGATATCATTATCAGCATGGATTATCTTTATTCCTGCTATGCCACAGTCAACTGCAAAAATAGGATAGTCCAGTTCCAGTTTTTGAATAAACCCATCCTAGAGTAGAGGGGTAGTACTTTAGCGTTCAGAGGTCAGCTTGTTTCCTACCTTCAGGCACGAAAAATGATATCTAAGGGGTGTTTCTATCATCTTGTTCATGTTAAGGACTCTAGCTCTGAAACTCCCAGTCTTGAATTAGTCGTAGTAGTGAATGAATATTCAGATGTCTTTCCTGAAGATCTTCCAGGAATTTCTCCTGAAAGAGAAATAGACTTCGGCATTAGTCTTCTTCCAGATAATCAGCCTATATCTATTCCGCTATACAGAATGGCACTAGCAGAACTCAAAGAACTGAAAAAGCAGTTAAGGGATCTCTTAGATAAGGGGTTCATTAGGCCCAGTATATCCCCCTGGGGTACACCAGTTATATTCGTGCTTAAGGGATCTCTTAGATAAGGGGTTCATTAGGCCCAGTATATCCCCCTGGGGTACACCAGTTATATTCGTGCGTAAGAAATATGGTTCTCTCAGGATGTGTATTGATTACCATTAAATTAATAAAGTCACAGTCAAGAACAATTATCCTTTTTCCAGAATTGATGACTTGTTTGAACAACTTTAAGGTGCCAGCTATTTCTCTAAGATAGACCTCAGAACAGGCTACTATCAGCTCAGATTCAAAGAATGTAACATACTGAAGATAGCCTTTCATACTCGGTATGGTTACTTTGAGTTTCTGGTCATGTCCTTTGGTCTTACTAATTCCCCAACCACTTTCATGGACTTGATGAACCGGGTGTTTAAGCAGTACTTGGACATGTTCATGATAGTCTTCATCGATGATATTCTGGTCTATTCTCGTAATGAGCGTGATCATGTAAACCATCTCAGAATTGTACTTTAGACTCTTAGATCCCATCAGTTGTTTGCCAAATTTAGTAAGTGCGAATTTTGGATAAGGTTAGTAGCATTCCTTGGTCATATAGTTTCCGATGATGGCATTAGGGTTGATCCTTAAAAGACCAAAGCTATAAGAAACTGGCCTCGCCCTGTCTCTCCATCAGTCATCAGAAGTTTCTTGGGTTTGGTTGGATATTACAGATGGTTTGTTGAGGGATTTTCTTCTATTGCATCCCCCATGTCTCGATTGACTCAGAAGAAAGTCAAGTTTCAATGGTCAAATCCTTGTGAGAAGAGTTTTCAGGAGTTGAAGACTCGACTCATCTCAGCTCCAGTTTTGGCTCTTCTAGATGGTTCAGATGGTTTTGTAGTGTATTTTGATACGTCCAGAGTAGGTTTGGGTTATGTAATCATGCAGCATGGTAAGGTCATAGCCTACGCCTCCAGACAACTTAAAACCTATGAGAAAAATTATCCTACTTATGATCTTGAGTTAGCAGCCTAAGTATTTGCCTTACAGATTTAGAGGCATTATCTTTACAGAGTTTATGTAGATGTGTTCACAGATCATAAGAGCCTTCAGTATATATTTTCTTAGAAAGATCTCAATCTTTCTCAGAGAAGGTGGTTAGAGATCTTAAAAGATTATTACATGAATGTCCTTTATTATTCGGGCAAGGCCAATGTAGTGGCCGATGCTCTCAGTAGACTGTATATGGGTACTATTTCTCATGTTGAGGACAGTAAAAAGAAGTTAGCTCAGGAATTCTATCACCTTACCAGACTAGGAGTTCGCTTAGTCGATATAGAAGAGGGTGATATATGGGTTCAGAGTGATTTAGAACCCTCTCTAGTTTCTGAGGTGAAGAAATAGCAAGATAGAGATCCCAGTCTAGTCAAGTTGAAAGAGTCAGTCAAGGATAAAAAAATAGAGGTTTTCTCCCAAGGGAGAGATGGTGTTCTGCGCTGTGAGGGTCATCTGTGAGTTCCAGGAGTAGATGACTTAAGGCAGCAAATTCTTGTAGAAGCGCATGGTGCACGCTACTCTATTCATCCAATGGCCACAAAGATGTACCGCAACTTGCGGGAGATCTTTTGGTGGAGTGGGATGAAAAGAGATATTACAAAGTTTGTGGCTAAGTGCTCTACATGTCAGCAGGTTAAAATAGAGCATCAGAAGCCTAGTGGGTCCATGCGGGAGTTTAGTATTCCTACTTAGAAGTGGGAAGAAGTGAACATGGACTTTATGACGGGTCTACCTTATACTAGTCATCAGCATGATTGAGTTTGGGTCATTGTAGATAGGATGACCAAATTAGCTCATTTCCTTCCAGTCCATACCTCTTATTCACTTGAGGATTACACTAAACTCTACATCAGAGAGTTGGTTAGATTGCACCGTGTTTCGATATTTATTATCTCATACAGAGGTACCTAGTTCACCTCTTATTTCTGGAAAGCATTACAAAAGGGTCTTGGTACCCAAGTTCATCTCAGTACAACCTTTCATCCTCAGACAGATGGTCAAGCAGAAAGGACCATTCAAACCCTAGAAGATATGCTAAGGGCGTGTGTAATTGATTTCAAGGGTAGTTGGGATGACCACTTGCCTTTGATTGAGTTTGCATACAACAATAGCTATCATTCTAGTATTAAGATGTCTCTATTTGAAGCTCTCTATGGTAGGAGGTGTAGATCTCTAGTCGGTTGGTTCAAAGTTAGTGAGGCTTTAGTTATAGGGCCTTACTTAGTATTCGATGCCTTAGAAAAAGTCTAGTTGATCAGAGAAAGACTCTGGGCTGCTCAGAGCCGATAGAAGTCTTATGCAGATATACATAGAAAGGACCTCGATTTTGAGGTTGGTGACTATGTCTATCTAAAGATCTCTCCCATGAAGGGAGTGAAGAGATTCGGCAAAAAAAGGAAAGCTCAATCCCTGATATGTTGGTCCTTTCAAAATTCTCAGTCGCTTTGGTAAGGTATCTTATGAACTCAAATTACCTTGAGATCTAGCCTCAGTTCATCCATTTTTCTATGTCTCTTTGCTCAAGAAGTGCATAGGTGACCCAACAGTTGTAGTCCCTATTCAGAGCATAGATGTTCAGAACAACCTCTCTTATGAAGATATTTCGATTGAAATTCTTAACTATTAGACTCCCAGACTGAGGAACGAAGAAGTCCCTCTAGTCAAAATTCTTTGGCGAAATCAATCCGTTGAGGGAGCTACTTGGGAAGCAGAAGCAGAAATACATACCAAGTATCCTCACCTTTCCCCCGCTAACTCAGATCAAGCTCAAGGTAACAGTTCTCCTTAAGCTTTTCAGTTTTTATGTCCAGATTTTAGTTACAAACTTGGTATCAATTTCATGTTCAGAATTCTATTATAAACTTAGTACTAAGTACCATAGCATATTCAATCATATGTTAATGCATCAGATTAGTCATATGTTCATGCATCAGATATGCAGTCTCCTAGTGGGAAACTTAGTTTTCAAAAATCTCAGTCATGTGTTCATGAGTCAGTTAAGTCATGAAATCATGCATCAAATATGAATGCTCAGTATAAATCTTAGAAATGTCAGTCATGTTTTAGTTGTTCGTGTTGTGTATATACTTCAGCTTATCGTTTCTCCCATCTCAGTCAGTCGCATTCGAGGATGAATGTTCCCAAGGGGGAGGTATTGTAATACCCCGAGGTTTCCTGACTAATTTCATTCCAAGAATGTCAAGTATTAGATTCTAAATTGAATGATGTTTATTCCATGGGGAATTTACAAGATTTTACTTTTTGTTGTGTGTAAAATTCAATAAGCTTTCCATCGATACCAAAGTTTCCTAAATCTGACAATAGAGTAAGAAGTTATGGAAATTTAAAGTTTCAGTCATAAAACACCGTTATCTCAGTCAGTGGCGCGTCGCGCCATAAGCCAAAATAACATTTGTCAATTTTCAGTAAGACTCCGCAATTTCAGAATATCGCGGAGGGCTCCCAAATCTCAAATTTCAAAATCCGGTGAAGCTCCGCATTCCCAGTTATCGAATTCCCGTGACACGGTGCGATAGCACCACATCGCGCTAAGGGTCCAGGTCGGGAAATTTTTCATAAAATTTAAAAGACGTGTCCAGGGTTAAATGGATCTTTCCCATGGTTTTAGTTCAGCGTTAAACATGAAATTTAACCCTACATGACCTAAGGATATCATTATTCACTCTATTTCCCCCCAATTTCTTCATGCACTCTCAAAGCCAAGAAACCCTAATCTTAAAAATTTAAGGGCAAGGATCAAGAATCTCTCTAAGGATCTTTATGGAGTTATATTCTAAGGTATGTCATGTGTTGATTCATGGGTCTCTTTCACCCATGAAGCTCAAGAATCTCTTTTCAAAATCTAAGATTTGTATATTTATGAATGTTCATGATTTGATTGAATTAAAAATTGATGTTCATATTGTTGGTTGGTTTCATTCCATGTTATAGACTATTTACTTACAAGAATTGATTCTAATATGTGATGATTTACGAGATATTCATGATAAGCCCTTCAATTTACAAGTTGGTTTATGTATTCATGATTATTAGATGTGTTGATAGTTGTATAACCAAATCATGCTCCCCATATGTTTGATTAAATGACTATGTGAAGGAAAAGAGCCATACTAGTATGATAATATGAAATCCCTATTTACGTACAAGTTATGTATGTCAAGTGTTTGATTAAATACCTTAGCCAATGGATTATGTATTATTGATGTTGGTCCTGTATTCAAGAAAGTCATGCATTGTCAGTTTCCTTCTATCGAGTCCTCGGGTACTTGTACCCAAAAAATATAGTTGTGTGCCTAGAGTCAGTGACATGTTTCACGATATCCTCAGTCAAGCCATGATCCATAGAACTCAGTCAGTCATGTGACTCAGGAAAGCTCAGTAATTCAGTAATCTCAATAGTATTCCATCAGTTAATGAAACTCCATGAATTTAGTGTAGTTCAATTTAGTTTATCATGTTCAGTGTCTATTCAGATGGGAGTAGGAATTAGCACCGAGTGAGCCCAAGGATGGGAACACACACTGTCAGATGAGGGTGTGATTCTTAAAAGTCATCATTCCATTCCAGAACTATGTAGACAACATAGGTTAAGACATCAATATTGTCATATGAGGGTTGATGAGGTGGATAAACACTGTTAGATGAGGGTCCCACCATTCTCTTTTGGGGACACTATCAGATGAGGGTCACTCATAACTTATCCTTACCGATGGTGCGATATTGACACCCTTCCAATTGGGGTTACAGATTGGACCCCAACTCAGCTATAGTGGGTTATTTAGGACATGTTGATTAGATGACTACTTCCCACAGTCTTAGTCTCAGTTTCAGTAATAGAACTCAGAAAGTTCTACAACATTCAGGACTGTCCGATACAGTCAACTCAGAATAGTATGGAACTTAGCTAGTTCTATCAGAACCTAGATTGTCAGATACAGTCACTCAGTATTAGTTATTTCAGTTATATAGTTATCAGTATCTCATGCTATTAGTACTCAGGTTCAGTAATCATGTTATCATGACTCAGTTACAGTTATTATGTATTCGAACATGCATTTTTACGTTCATGTTATATAGTCAGTTAGTTCAGTTCATGCATATGTACCTTTTGCATTCAACCTACCTCACATGCATACCAGTACATTCAATCGTACTGACGTATTTGCGCTATGGTGTTTTATACTATAGGTTCAGAAGCATGATCTCCAAAACATTAGTAGCCGCTAGATTTAGCAATGAGTCCTCATTATTAGAGGATGATATTATTAGTTATTTCATTATCTCAGTTAGCTTTCAATATATGGAGTTAGTTGGGGATATATCCCATCAACTCCTTATTTAGACATTTAGAGGCTTTTTCGACTACCATGTTTTGATAGTTTATTTAAGTTGTTTTGGGTATTTCATACCCCATCCAGATGTTATGTTTTATTAGTTATGTTACAGTTTTGAACCTTATGTCCTTTCAGCCTTTATTTCTATATTATACAGTATATTTTACAGTGTTCAGGTACAGATATCAGTCATAGGTTAGCTTGTGGTCCTTCGGGGTCATGGGCACCATGTAGCATTTCGGGTACCAAATTTGGGGCGTTACAATGAAACACCCCAGATTTTGGTCCCTAAAATTTTTTTGAGTTTTTAAATTCACTGCCCAGACTCGACTCTCCCTGTGAGTCATAGTGTGTCGTTACGGGTCTTAAGGACCCAATCATAGCGAGTCTAGTGTGCTAGCCTGATGTTTCTGTTATGACTACGACTAATGGCTATGAGTCGTTAAGATTCTATACGATTCGTATAGTCCCATCTGTTTCCAAACTAATGTGATGCCCAAAATATTCTATCTTGATTACGACTTGGACCCTATGAGTCAAAGGGTCTCTTAATAAGTCGTATGGTGTCAATTGTAGGGTCACTAGAGAAGGGTCCTTTAGCTACTATCTTAATTATGACTCATGGTGATGTGTCATAATGTTTTCTTATGAGTCATAGGGTGACTCATAGTCACTGGCGATAATTTTCCAGCTTTTAATTAAGGCACTTTGGACATTTCCCCTCTTACCCAATCATGACCCACGACTTAAAACCCCTTTAGGGAATTGATCTTGGGTGTATTTATATGCCTAAGCACCATAATTTATCAATATTTTAGCTAAGTTTAGAGAACAAAGTGCCTAGTTTCTTATGTTTTTACTCTACTTCTATGTAATTAAGCTAACCAATGTGATTAGCATGATTTCAGGTATTAATGAGGTAGATGAAGACATAATGGCACTATGGAATGCGGATGACATATGAAACAAGAGAGTAGAAATCTAGACCAAATGTGGCACCTAGAAACTACGTCCAAGAGTAATTTGTCATTTATAATTAGTTCAGGGACTTAGAAGGAAATTATGAGAGTAGAGATTATAAAAAGACTTAATTGCTGAATTTTTATTCATAATTCATTATTCTGTATTATTCTAAGAGAGGAAAAAGGCGGCTTAGCTTGAGGAGAGAGAGAGAAACATTTTCCTCTCTTGTTTTCAGTATTCGCACACCAAGATCGTCTTCTAGTTTTTGGTATGATGAGTATATTTATGATGCTTTTCGTTTTATTCATGAGTAGCTAAGTTTATTAGTTAGGGCTATGGAAGCCTTGTAGCATACAATCTATTACTTTGGGTTTTGAATTCATTATGCATTGATTTGTTTACATCATACTCTCTTTGTTATTTTGAATTCTTGTGGTTACAAACATAGAGAATGTGCCTTAAAATACAACTTGTTCGCGAGAAAGGTTGTTGTTCAGAAAAGAGAGTAGTGACAATAAAATAGGATTTCCAATCCCTATTTCATATGTTAATGCCTTAACAGGATTAACTACTTAGAGATTTCGGATTGTTTTTGGTAAAAGCTTTTGATTCGAGAGAACTAAAGTGAATTAGTCCTTGATGGTTGAGAAACACTAGGATTATGTTATTAAATGCAATACGTTTCTCTGTAAGCATGATGCATGTATGAATTCGTAATGCCCATAGTTATAAAGTATTGAAAACTACAAGGTGGATATAACCCTAGCTTGCTATTTCTCTAAATTTGAATACTACTACACATATTTCATCTTGTTAAACTGAAACCATTAATTTGTGAACTGAATCAAATCCCCCCTATTTATTTTACGAAAACGAATGATTAAAATTCAACTAATATACACACAACTTAATTAATGCATATTCCCTGTGGGATTCGACCCCAACCTAGTTGGGTCATATATTTGACAACGACCGCTTACTCTCTCTTAAGAGAGGTGTAATTTGAGCGTTATCAGGAATCCATATCACTCCAAAAAAAATCAAAATAACTTCTCAAACACTCTCAAATCTCCAAGGTCAAGAGAACTTAGGGTTTCCAAGAAGTTGATCAATTAGGGCTCTCAAGGGTAATTTCTCTTCATAATTGTGCTGCTTTCAGGTATGTTATTCTTTCCCAAATCTTATTTTGTGAAAAACATGCATTTTAACTGGTTTAATTGTATGGATTTGAATGTGGGTTTTGGCATGGGTTGAGGGTTTTGGGATGATTGATCCCTGAGTTGTTTTCCCATGGCTTTATGAGTTATTCTGTGTAATTGATTTTTTGAACTAATGGGGTGCATAGGTGTGGGAATTGGAATTGGGGTTGAGGTATTCGCCAAATTGATGTTTTGAACTTGGAATTGGTTTGGATAATTGTGTTCCCTCAACCCACTTGTGTAAGTGGCTTTGAATTGTGGAATTTGTCACTTGGTTTGACTTACTCACTTATACTATTGCATTGCATAAATGGTTAAACAATGAACATGGATTTTGAAAAACTTTTTGGCTATGTTTTGAGTTAATGAACAATGGGGTTTGAGGCATTTCCTAAATTTGAATTGATAACTAGAGGTGTTCGAGGGATTTCCCCAAGTAAATATGATTGTTATGGCATAGAGATAAGCTTGCAAGTGTAAGGGTATGACGATGACCATGGTGTGCCTTAACTTTTAATCCTTTGGTAAATGAATGGGTTATGTGAGGCTTGTTTTAAATTGGTCTTAATGTGGGTTATGTAGCTAAGCCATGAAGGTATGGGCCTTGAATGACTTGTAAAGGAAACTCATGTTTACCGATGTGAGGTTTGGTCTTAATGTCCAAGTGTCTGGTTCACACTATTGGGGTCGAGGCATTCCCTGGTTTTTCTTTATACCTTCAGTTCATGTGGCTAACACGTACTGGGGCCCTTTTAGCAGGGGAGATGAACCCATATAGCCCGTGGGTGCCTTTTTACGATGATTGAGCTACATAGTCTAGGATAAAGTTTTACTTCATGCTAAGCCTTTCTCCCTAATACTGACATAATAATTATACATGTATATGATGATGTATATATGATTTTTAATTGGATTTGACTTGGCATTATTGTATTCTTTTATCCCTAAGTACATACTAGTGCTCAACCCACTAGTCATCTTTGGACGCTGTATCCCCATGCAATGTAAGGTCTGAAGGAAATTTTATTTTTCCTGTGCAGAGTTAGGTGGATCGGCTTAGTTCATCGTCATTTGCAGTGAAGTGGTGAGCTTTCATTCTCCGAAAGACTTGATCATTTCATCGGTTTTCTTCCATGACCTAGAATTAAAGAGCTCACATTAACATTATCATTGTCATTCTCATTGACAAGTTCAGGGGCATGTCCCGACTTTGATTGTTTTCAGATTTGTAGATGCTTTATGGATATTACTATATATTGGGTATTGATGTTAACACTCTTAGATGTTGAGATTATTATCTTCTATCTATTATATGTTTGAAATTCAGCCGTTGCTAGGTATGTTGTGATCTATTTGACTAGGCAACAAGGGTGTTCTTTGGTCCTCGGCGGACTTGAGCTACCAGTCACGGCTAGGCCTTGGTTTGGGTTGTAACAACTATGGACTCAGAAGAATCCATTATAGAAAGGAATAAAAAGAGCAGTAGGAGAATTGCTCTAGCCAAAAGGTAATTATAAGAACTATATTAAATAGATGAGATGCTGAAGGTGGAAAACAATAAAGTCATTAAGAAGATTGATGGGATTGAAAGAAAAATTGTCAAAATAAATCTATTAGTTGCACAAGAAGGGGATATTGCCATGGCATAGAGTAGGGAATTGGAGGAGCAGACTGCCCAAACCAAGGTAAAAATTGTTATGTTAGACCAAATGCTGGAAAAAAGGAAGAAAATGTCAATCAGAGACCTTGCTAGAGAAATCAAACAACTAGCCATGGAATTTGATATAGCTATTGGGATGATTGGAGAAACCAAAGAGAAAATAGAATATGACTTCCTCGTGCAAGAAGTAATATTAATGAACCTTGAAAACTAACAAGTGAAATGAAAGAATGGTCAGAATACATAGATAAGATAGTCTTTCCTTTAAGGTTCAAGCTAGAAGATGAACAGATCACACTCAAAGCAAGTGCAAAGAGCTATGTGAGAGAACCGAAAATTGTGAAAGTCTTTGAGATTTATAAGAAGTTGCAGGCTATAGAAACTTATGCATGGTTAAGACTCAAGGTACTCCATGTGACCCAAGGAATGGGTACAAAAAATGCTCTTACCATTTTCTTTAGAAATGTCATACCATAGATGAATGTCATGTGCTGAAAGTCAAAATATGTGATTTGAATAATAACTGAAAAATTGCTCACTTACATGAACCACACACCATGCTGGAATATAATAGGTTTGAACCAGGAGGGCATATCACTAGTGGTCTCGTAATTCATCATTTGTACTTTGCTGCTTTTGAGGATAACTACAAGGACATTTACTCCAAGATGGTTCGAGCAAAATCCTCCATCCAGTTAAGAGAAAGGAAAAGAAAATGTCTGCAAAATGAAGGGATAGTGATGACACCTATCAATATCATAATGGAACCAAAGAACATGCATTAAGAAGTCTCATGCTTTTGCTTTGATTTAGAACATCTGATCAGAATTTGAAAGATTCGCTCAGAGTTCATGTCGGACCATCCATGAAAAAGCAAGAACACTTTCCATTATCTAAAATTAGGCTTTAAACTAGCAAGTTTTGTTTTTTTCATGTCTTTATGTTTTCCCAAATGTAATGAACTCTAGTGAAGGAAATGAAATGAAACAAATTTATCTATTACAAACTATGTAGGGCCTAATTTCTCTTTCAGGAGACATATAGGCAACCTTTGAGCATGACCCCCATCTTCTTAAAGCCTTTATCCCATACTTTAGTGAAAAAAGACGTAAAGATGGAATAAAAAGCATTGAACCTTCCTGATGAAGTCAACTTATCCGATTCAGTGAGCAAAATTCTATTCATTGGGATCCTCAAATCATCATAAACCCATGGATCAAATCGCGTATGATGAGAAACAACTTTATTTGTTTCCTTTCTATTTGATTGTCTTGCACTATTTATTACTAAAAGTATCAAACATACCTACCTTTTGAGTTGGTTTTACTTTATCAGGTAATAGAACAAATAGCAATTGATCCGTGTTGACATAAAATTTGTGGGACATGCCTACTACAAAAGACCAAAAGTTAATTAAGATTCCTCTCTTGACCATTGCTTCATTACATGAAAGGAAAATGACTGATAGTGATAGTGGAAATGCTTTGATTAATTTTGCAATCAAGGATCATATAATAAAGATACAAGGTGAAAATATTGCTGAATTGACTCGAAAATTAGAAGAACTTTGAGAAAAGAACAATGGGAAAAAGTTATGGGCAACATTTTGATCTTGGATGATCCCGAACATCCAGCTCTGCGAACTTCTACCTTTTTTCTATCAAAACTAAACATCCAATTCCTCCCCTAAAGTACCAAATGTCACCTCCAAATTATCAAATAACTCTACCAGCATACCAAAACCTCCAAATAAGTTTTTATATTTCAAACCCTTTCCATCTAAATCCCCAAACATACCCCCATATGAATTCGCTGATAGACCAAAATAATATCTTTTGTCCAAACCATAAAAGAAAACTTCCTCGAGTACTTAACCTTTTGAAAAAAAGTCAAGAATAACTTTTTGAAAGGTTGCGAGTAGTTGGATTAATCCAAATGGTCGACCTAAAAGTTATCAACATCCGTGCAAAATATTATAGATTTGACCGATGTTGTTGTTATCATTCGGAAGGTATTCGACATACTATGAAAGATTTCATTAGTTTGAAACACAAGATTCAAGTCTTAATTGGACAAAATATCATCTTTCTTTATAAATCACCATCATCATCAACCTACTCTCAGGCTCTTCAAAACATTCAATCTATGTTTTGTACTTGATCCAGTCCCATAACTCTACAATAAAATTACCTATTCAATCAACCAAATTACCAAGATCAATTACCAAATTATCAACCCATTTATCAAGATCATCCCCAAAATTTCTAAGTTTTCTGAAGGGCTTCAGTTAATCGAAGGTTTAATCTAGTCCCTCCTTGTGTCAACTAAAAAGACCACAATCATCCATGCCTAAAATTTCAAAAGAATATTTCTAGGAATTTCACCACCTTAGCTGAAAATAAGACTCAATTATTTGAAAGATCAAAGGTGGTGGGACTTATTCATCCTTTTCTACCTAAGCTAGTAACACCTACTCTCGATCCTTCAAAGCTGACCGATATTGTGCTTATCACTCCAGGGGTGTCGGGTATGATACTAAAGATTGTGCTAATCTGAATCATAAGATACAAAACCTGATTGACCAGAATTTTATCTCACTCCATATAGTGCAACCAATTATTACTAAAAACCAACTCCCAAATCATGAAGGAGTAACTATCACGGTAACAAAAACAAATAAAGACTGGTGAGTAAACAGGTCTATGGCACCAACGAGTCACAAGAAAATAAGTGAGATAGAGAAGTACTGGCTACCTCAAATGTTGGTGAGAAGACTCAGTTCACTACAATAATAACACCTCATTAGTCCTTGATACTGATGTATATGGAGAGGAAGTTTGTGGTAGAAACTATTGCTGCACATAAAATAACTAGATCACAAAGGGTTTACATTCTTGAAGAGCTTAGCAATGTTACTTATAAGAAGAGTGCAAAAAAACAACCAATCACTGAAGATGAAGATGAAAAATATCGGAGAAGGATACAGTCTAAAGAGTATTCTATTGTGAAGCACTCAACAAAGATCCCAACTCAGATATTTTTTTAGGCATTATTTATGAGCTCACAGTATTATGAATGAGCTGTAGGGAAAGTTTTGAATGGATTCTATATGTCCACGATGAATCATCACATTGGCTCTAGTAATAATGAGTTGCTTTTGAGAAAATTATGCATGATGGGTCATTATATATCAATATTAAATTTTTGGATAAGATCATTAATCAAGCATTGATTAATGATGGATTAGGTCTAAATATCTGTCCATTAACTACTTTGACTCAATTGGATTAGGATGCAAACAAAATGCATTAAAGAAAATTCAATACAGGATTTTTCGATGTTAGGAAGAGGCCATTGGGGAAGTCAAGTTGTATCTTTCGGTAGGGCCTGTAAAATTCCAAGTGACAGATATCATTGCAAGCTATAATATGTTCTTAGGAAGACCATGGATCCATACAGTAGGAGTCATTTCTTCAACACTGTAATGAGTATAAGAAATATAAAATTTAATTTTCTACCAAATTGGTGGTAGTACGGGTGAGGCCTGATACCCAACCTTTAAGTTTATTTTCTTCTCTTTTATTTTCTATGATTTCTAAAAGGCATAGACCTACACCCGTATGGGCCATGGCCATATTTTGTAAATATTTTCTCGAATTCAACAAAAGCCTCTCCTATTACAAAATTCTTTACCATTTATTTTATTATCTAATTGATATTATCTAACTTGCCTTGTTTTTGAAAAAAGTAGTAAAAATCTAAAACCTACCAATGTCATATCATTTCAAGTGTGAAATAAACAAATTGAAGATAATGGCGAATAGGATACAATGGTCCTGGAATAGTCAATAGAAAATCAAAGAGTTCAAGAATCAAGAAAAGCCTAACCTGGAAGAAATCAAGATGGTTAACCAAGGAGACAATGACAAAGTTAAGAGAACTAGGGTTGATGTCTATCTAGCAAAAAACCATAAAGAGGAATCTTATCAATTCTCTCAAAGAGAGGTGGACAGTTGATCCTTTACTCCATCAAGATAAATGCAATGAAGGCATTATGTAATCCATAAAGTGTTATCTAGAGAAGCCTTAATTCTATTCGAGTGGGATGGAAAAGAGTACCCCAGACCAACTAACCCAAATACAATGTAGAGATACCACATCTATACAAGAACATTTTCTTAAACATAATAGTTTTATGATTTAAAATAGCTTAAAATTCTCTTCCCTTTTAAGTACAAACTATGTTTGACCAGAATTCTCAATAATGAGATACATAGGCGACCTATGTCAGTTTTGGTCAACCATTTAGGAATTTATCCTTTTATTTTATGTATGAACTATGTGATGACCTGAATTCCTTAAGAATAGGATACATAGGTGGCCTAAGTCAGCTTCAAACCCTTTAGATTTTTCTATGTATCCCTAGCATAGTCCTAAGCTATGGTTTACTTGATTCCTTCTTCAACAGAATCCATAGGCACCTCAGTGGCTCAGTCATATCACCCTAGAAAATGAAAATTGGAATAGAATTTTTGAGAAAAAATCTCAAAATTCAAAAGAAAAAGATCATCCTCTATCAGAGAGAAAGAAGACCACCAAGGACTTCAAGATAAATTTTGAGATCCTCAAAAGTCGAGATCATCTCAAATAGTATCTAACTGAGGAAGAAATTTTGAGGACGTCCTTACAATTTCCACAAACATTTGCTTAATTTTCACACATTCTTGGTAATTTGAGCCTTCCCATAGTGATATATATAATTATGACTTGTCAAAACTATCGATTCAATTATTGGATTTGTAACACTTTAGTTTTTTGGTCCTTGGAAAGTTCTGAATATTTGAACTCACTGTCCAACCTATGAATCTTTTTATGAGTCATGAGGTCTCTATACGGGTCTTAAAACCCCAATCATAGCCTGAACAGTATGCTATCCTAGAGTTTTTATTGTGACTATGACTGGGGGGTTACGAGTCTTAATGATTCTATAAGAATCATAGTGTACCAATCGTAGGGGACCAGTGTGTACTCCAAATAATTCTGTCTTGGTTATAACTTAGACCTTATGAGTCATAGTGTCTCTTTATGAGTCATATGGTATAAGTTGTAGGGTCACCAGAGAGGGGTCACTTAGCTACTTTCCAAACTAAGACTTTTGGTGATAAGTCATAGTGAGTCCTTACGAGTCGTATAGTAACCCATAGTCACTGACGGTAAATTTTTAGCTTTTAATGAAGGGCATTGTGGATATTTCCCTCTTTACCCACTTAAGACCCATGACCGTAAAGAACCTTTGGGGCATTATTTTCAACTATTATCAATCATAAACACTCTCTCAAACTCTCTCAAAACCCTAAGTCAAGAACAAACTAGGGTTCCTCAAAGTTGTCATCTAAGGGCTCAAGGGTTGGTTTCTCTCCATAATTCTTTGTAATTTCAGTCATGTGACTCTACCATCAAACTTATTTTCTTTAAGCATGTGTATTGAATGATTATTAATGTAAAATTAAATGTAGGTTTTGACATGGGATAAGGGTTTTGGCATGGTTGGTTCTTAAATTATTTTCCTATGATTTATTATGCATTAGTTTGTTTTATCAATGGTTTTTGAACTAATTGGGTGTATGGATGTGGGAATTGGAATGGGGGTCAAGGAATTGCCCCAATTTGATTATTTTGGTATTGAGGTTAGTTTGAAAATTGTGTTCCCTCAACCTACTTATGCGCTTAGTTTCAAAATACGGCTTGTCATATGATTTGACATTACTTACCAACACTATTTCATTAAATAAATGGTTAAAATTTAAACATGGATTTTTAAGGCCTTGTTGGCCATGTTTTAACTAAAATTAAAACCTCAAGGGTCGAGGTTTTCCCTTGAGTTGATTTGATAAATTGAAAGGGTCGAAGTATTCCCAAAATTTGATCTAATGAACAAACCTGGCCGAGGCATTCCCCTAAGATGATGGAAAGGTTCTGTGAAACTTATTTTAATTTGGGCTTAAATGAGGTTATGTAGCTAAGCTGTAAAGATGTGAGTATTAAAGGACTTGTACTGGAAACTCATATTTTCCGGTGTGAGGATTGGTCATGATGACCGTGTGTTTGTGACACAATCTATATAAATATATATTCTTGTATCCTTGATTGACATGGGGTTGGGGCATTCCCTGGTCTTCCTTGATACCTCCAGTTTATGTAGGTAACACACACTAGGTCCCTTTCAGCAAGAGAGATGAACTCATATAGCTCGTGGATACCTTTTTTATGGTGGTTAAGCTACATAGTCCAGGATAATATTTTACTTGTATGCTAAACCATGTTCCATACCCCAGCATGTTATATATATGTACGATGTGTGTATATGGATTTTTTTATTGTGGTTTTGACCTGGCATTATGTTATCCCCTCCCCGCGTTACCTGCTAGCGCTTAACATACTAGCTATCTCCAAATTTTATATCACCATGCGATGCAAAAATTGAAGACACTTTTGCTTTTTCTATATAGTGATAGGTGATCTTAGAGCGTTCGTGAGTCAGCTTGAAGTGGTGAGCCTCTTTTTTACCAAAGGTATTATGTCTTGGTTTACTTCATGTCATACACTATTTCTCATGGTTTCTTTTGGCTATCTTGGGGGCATGTCCCTACTTAGATCATTTTTGGTTGGTAGAGGCTTTGTGGATATTATGGATTGGGATTGGTTGTTGGTATTCTTAGATTCCTTTAAGTTATTGGTTATTCTATCTTATTATATGTTCGGAATTCCACTGCTGTAGTATATTGTGTTCTATTTGACTAGGCAAGGGGTGGGCCTCCGGTCCACGATGGACTTAAGATAACCACCATGGCCAGGCCCTAGTTTGAGTCATGACAAAGTTGGTATTAGAGCGAGGTTCATGGTTAATTAGGTATCCACAAAGCCGTGTAAAGTAGAGTCTCTTTTATAGGTGTGTAATGCGGCATATTTATAACGGAGAGGCTCTGAGGTACTTAGGAATATTTCCCTTTCTTGTGATCAAATTTTGAGCTATAGAGTCTAAGGTCTTAAAACTCCTCTAATTCTATTTCTTCTTATTTTAGATTATGCCTCCTCGAAGATCTGATGCTCATGAAACTTCTTTTATCCCAGCTAAGGACAATTTGGATGAAACTCATCTTACTTATGGACTACAAACCCAATCTAGGGCCCCAACTCCTAATTGTACCCCCTCGTGGAGTTCCACTGGTCCCTACTAGCCTCCTTGAGTTGATGATGATTATGCCTCACCGATCCAAGGAGGCATTTCTAATGCCAAATTCCATCTATCTATGCTGACTCGATTGGTTACTTCTCAATCTCATCAGTCTGATCATGTTGGTTCTGTTGCTCCATCTTCTGAGGCTACTAGGGTTGGCTAGTTCATAAGGCTGAACCTTTCGACCTTTACTAGCTCTAAGGTGGAAGAGGATCCTTAAGGCTTCGTATATGAAATTGATAAGATATTCAGGATGGTGCATGCTATTGATGTGGTGGGTGTGGAGTTTGTCTTATATCAATTGAAGGACATGGTTTATTAGTGGTATGAGGAGTAGGATCAGTCAAGGGGTGATGATGCAGAGTTTGAATTATGGGATGAGTTTTTTGGTGTCTTCTAGGATCAATTTCTTTCGTTAGGAGTTGAGGAAGGCTAAAGCTGAGGAATTTGTGAATCTGAAATAGGGTAGGATAATTGTGATAGAGTATGCCTTAAATTTTTATCAATTAACCCGTTATGATTTGTAGTTGGTATCTTCTATGAGGGCTTAGATGAGAAAGTTTGCTTTGGGCTTGTCTAGAGACTTGGTGTTGGAGTGCAAGGCTTCCTTGTTGAATAAAAACATGGATATCTCTAGGGTTGTGGAGTACATGCAATAGGTTAAAGAGGAAAAAAAAGAAGGCAGAAATGGGGAAGAGAAAAAGAGATCCAGGTATTCTAAGTAGGGTTAAGGCCAACAAAATAATGATAGAGATGGTAGATAGTGGTCTAAGAAGAAGTAAGGAAATTCTGGTTCTCATTCTAGGGCTAGTGCTTCATATCCTAAGCCATCTGGTGATTGTCACTTTCATATCAATAGTGGGCTTAAGGCACAAGGTGCCCAATCTCAGGACAGTAAGGCTTAGTCGGCTCTATCATATCCTTCTTGCAGGTTTTGTGGGCAGTTGCACCATGGTTTTTGTGATGAGGAAAGAAATAAGTATTTCAGATGTGGCTAGATCATCCATATTCAGAGGAACTATCCTTCAAGCGATGTTGCTATTAGGGCTAATAAGGTTCCTGTGTCTACTCTTTTAGCTCCAGCACCAAAGGGGGCTACTTCTAGCTTTAACATGGAATCTTCTGTATGCTCTTGCTATTTGTCAGGAATTTAAGGCTTCTCCTAATATTGTCACTAGCACATTACAAGTCTTATATTATGACCTATGTTACTTACTAGATCCGGGGTCTACTCTTTCTTATGTGACCCCTTATGTGGCTATTCATTTTGATTTTGGTCTTGAGTGTTTTTCTAATCTCCTTTTTGTGTCTACCCCAGTAGGTAACTATGTTGTGGCTAGAAAAGTCTATAGGGGATGTGTGGTATTTATTTGTGGTAGAAAGATGTTAGTGGATTTGGTAGAGTTGGATATGTTAGACTTTGATGTTATCTTGGGGATGGATTGGCTCCATTTGTGCTACGCATCCCTTGATTGTAGGACTCAAAGTGTCAGTTTCCAATTCCTTTATGATCCAGTGATTGAGTGGGAACGGAGTTCCTTTGTTCCTAAGGGAAGGTTCATTTCCTATTTAAGAGCCCGAAAATTGATTTCCAATGGATGTCTATATCATTTCTTTCGGGTTAAAGATTCTAATTCTGAGGGTTCTTCTTTGTAATCTGTCCCTGTAGTCAGTGAGTTTTCTAAAGTGTTTCCTAATGATCTCCTTAGTATTTCTCTCGATAGGGAAATAGACTTTTGGATTGACCTTCTTCTGAATACCTATCCTATCTCTATCCCTCTTTATATAATGGCTCTGGCTGAGTTAAAGGAACTAAAGGAGCAGTTGAAAAATATTCTTGATAAGGGTTTTATTCGCCCTAGTGATTCTCCGTGGAGTGCTCCTATTTTTTTCGTGCGTAAAAAGGATGGATCCCTTCGAATGTGTATAGACTATCGCCAATAGAATAAGGTGACAGTAAAGAATAAGTATCCTTTTCCCATAATAGATAATCTCTTTGACCAGCTTCAGATGTGCTAAGCAATTTTCTAAGATTAATCTTTCGGCCGGGTTATCAACAGTTGAAGATTAGGGAGGTGGATATCTCTAAGACTGCTTTGCATACCTGGTATGATCATTGTGATTTTTTGGTCATGCTTTTTAGGTTAACTAATTCTCCGACTGCATTTATAGATCTTGTTGATGTCGCCCCAAAACTAACCTCCAAAGAAGTATTCTGCAATCGATGCCAAATATAGTAACCTAAACTAGGTTGGGGTCAAATCCATAGGGAAAACATTGAAAAGTTGCTTAACTTGATGAAATTCATGAGCAGTGTGGAAAAGTAAATGGGAGAATTTGGAATTAACACTAAGTAGTCTCTGAACTTGAAAGCTTTGAGTATGTAAATAATAGAAGACGAACACTAGGATTGTGTTCCCCCTGGCTTCTCAACTCCATAAATTTCTCGTCTTCAACTCACCTATTCAGTTGTTCTACATGTAAAGTCGACAATCTATGTATTATTAACTGTTTTGTAAACGCATTGATAAATTTCACCCTTTACCTTTGAGTTTCATGGCATCGCCTTATTTCCCTTTGTCTATGACTTTAGTTCAACTTTCACCTTTTAAGTCTCAAGTTGATTAGATGAGTGTAACGCCCCAAATTCTGAACCCCGGATGCTACACGATGCTTATGATCCCGAAGGACTACAAGCTAACCTTTTTCTAGTACCTGTAACTGAGCATTGCATAATATACTGTAAAAATGCAGAAAAAAACTAGCGGAAACTTGCCATAAGGTTCAAATACTGAAATACAATTGAATAAAATCTATCAACATCAAAATTAAAACAACTATTGAAATAGCTAGTCTGGAAAACTCTGTAGTATGAAAGCCTAAAAACTGTCTGAACTGTGGAGTTGATGGGACAGGTCCCTAACTAACTCTGTCTACTACCATACTAAATCTAATATAATGATACAAATAAAGATTATCCTCGAATAATGAGGACTCACTGCTATCAACTGCTGCTGACTAAATTTGGACTGCTAAGGGTGCTCTGGCTCTCGCATTTATGAACCTATGGTATAAAATAAAACACCATAGCGCAAATGTGTCTGTAAAAGAGAATATACTGGTATGCTAGATAAGGTAAGGCTAAATGCAAGGGTTTCTATGCATGAGCAATACTGACTAAATAAACTGAGTATATTGTATGAGGATATATGCGTGAATGCATAAACCATAACTGATATCATAGTGACACTGAATATTGAGTTTTGAATACTGCTTTATTGACATCTGAGCTTACTAATACTAGGATACCGAATAACTAAATCAACTGATGTTGATAACTGAGTACTCTGGTTAAGACCAATCCTATCTAGCGGGTGATTTCTGAATCTATTGATAATAAGACTGACTAACTGGACCTGAGATCAGTCCTATCTAGCGGGTGATCTCTGAATATACTGATAATGAAGATTATTTGAATTAGTCTAAGATCATTCCTATCTAGCGGGTGATCTATGAATCTGCTATTAATGAGGATGATTGAATAAGTCTGAGATCAGTCCTATCTAATGGATGATCTCTAGCTCTATTGAATATGCTAATGGTTGATTGTATCTAATAGTCCTGAATATGTACTACTAAGCTGAGATCTTTTACTGAGACTGGTTTTGAAACTGGGACTGTGGGAGGTAGTCATCTAACCGACATGCCCCAATCTTAGTAGGGTCCAACCTATAACCCCAGCTGGAAGGGTGTCAATACCGTGCCACAGGTAAAGACCTTTCTTGTGGAGTCAGTCCTATCTAATGGGTGATCCCTGAGATCAGTCTTATCTAACGGGTGATCCCTGAGTATGTCAGTCCTATCTAACGACTAAAATCTCGTACCTACACTGGCTACATAGTTCTGGAACTTAGGGATTGCTTTTAGGAATCTCAGTCCAACCTAGCGGGTGAGCCCCCATCCCTAGGTTCGCTCGGTGCTGAATTCTACTCGCAACTGCAAGACATTGAACTAATTCTTTTTCTTAAACTGTACTAGTCTAAGCTAAATCTATAACTGATCTTACTGATTAACTGAGCTAAACTGAGTTCACTTGTCTGTTGACTGACGGAATACTACAGGATTCTGTTGTCTGACTGAAGGCTACTGAGTTCTGAATTGAATACTTGAATACTACTAAGAGCTGAGCTGAGTACTAAACTGAAGCTAGAATGCTAATAATATTGAGATTTCTGAGATTTCCTAAGTTCTGTAACTGTTTGAGAGTACTGAGTTCAAGGATCATGGCTTGACTGAGATTATCATGAAAACTGACACTGGCTCTAGAAAAGCATCTAATTTGTTGGGTATAAATACCCCCAGGACTCAATAACATAAATAACACAAGACAGGACAACTCGTACCTAACATGGCAATGGGTTATTATTCACAATAAAATCAATAAAGCATCTCTTCAAGCACTTGAAAATATTAACATGTGATTGCATAAGGAATGCATACCAATATCTCTTAACTCATCCCACAAGGTCTTGCATCAAACATATAACATACATTCAAGTGTACATAATTGGGGATTTCATGCTAACATGTCACAATTTATTCACTAAAGCTTTTCAATAGACACTTGGCATACATGGACTTATACATAATTAGGGATTTCTTGTCAACATGCTATAATGACTCTAATTCCTTCACATAAGCATTTGATTTAACATATGGAACACATACTTTGGTTATTCAACAATTTCTACACCTAATTATCATGGATACATCAATTAACATGCAACTTGAAGAGGGTTTATCGTGAACATCACACAATTCATCACATACTAGAATCAATTCTTGAAACTTGTAGTCTAAATCATGAATTAAATCTCAACAATACATAATCATGAACTTCAATTCACATAAATCATGAAAGCTCATAAATACACAAACTTTAAAATTTTTCAAAGGATTCTTAAACTTCTTGGGTGGAAGGAACCCAAGAATCAACATCTAACATATCTCAAAAGCTTGAATCTTGAAAGATAACTAACATTTCTTGAACGTTCTTGGATTGGGAAACACAGATCTTGATATTTTCTTGATGGTTCTTGAACTTGAAGAACTTGAATTTCTTAGTTTCTTGAAGAAGGGTTTAGATCTTGTTCTTGAGGAATGACCTTGAAACCAACCCTAATTTTGATATTATGGGTGAATGAGGAGTTATGAGACTTGATCTGATATAAATAGGTGTTAAAAAGGGTGAAAAAAGACCCAAACATCCTTTTAAAAATGACTTTAATTCACTGAACGGAGGTGTACGACAGCTTGAGCGACGATCCATCGCAGGCTCGATGGTCCATCAGCCTGCCCAGAAGGTAGGGTTACTACCTCAGTTGCAATGGCTGGAGAAATGGTCCATCGCAAGTACGATGGTCCGTCGGCCTGCCCGTCACTCTTGGGCAGTTCAAATAGTTCTTTGTAAAACGTCCGTAACTTTTTACCCTAATATCAAATTTTGGGAAAATTAACATTGTTGGAAAGCCAATTCAATTGAACACATGATAAAAAGTCAAAATTGGAGAAATTCTATCCGATTTAAACATTATTTGCTTAGGAAGTCATCCCTAAATCTTCTGGAGACTAAATTATACTTTAAAGAAAGTTAGGGGTATTACAATGAGATGGCAAAATAATAAGATGGATGTGAATCTCAAATTATTGTCTTAAGCCCCTTTTCCTAATCCTCCAAAAATAGTATTTGCCATTGTTGTCAAACTGACATTTAGTGATCCTTAAAGATTTCTAACAAATTTGACCTTGTAATTCTGTGATTAGGTACTATGCTCATTTTCTTTTTGAATCTAAACCATGCCTCATACTTGGACTCTATAGGTAACTATCTGAAATTGTAAATTTCATGTTTCAACTGTAGTATTTTAGCAAGAAGGAGGAATCTATTCAGTCTCCACAACTCATACCAAGTAGTGATTGAACCTCTCGAAAGTTCTCCAACCATAGTGATGCTTCTCCAGTTAGTGAAAATGAGATCAACCTCAACTTCAAAGCTTTCTGATCCACCCCTAAAATTGTATACGCCATGCATATCCCAGTAAAGTTAGCTAAATTCATATTCACATCATCAGTTGCTGATCCAAAAAATACACCCTTTAAGTTCAATAAC